>NC_133769.1:40332307-40425936 GCF_003597395.2 Chelonoidis abingdonii
CCAAATCACTTTCTCCACACCATTCATGATTTTATAAGACCTCTCTCATAACCCTCCTTCATCATCTCTTTTCTAAGCTGAACACTCCCAGTCTTTTTAATCTCTCCTCAAATGGAAACTGTTCCTTCCCCTAACCATTTTCATTGCTCTTTTCTGCACCTTTTTCAATTCCAGAAAAAAAAAACTGTTTTGAGCATAGTATTTTAATAAAGTCTAATTATTCTACCAGTAGGAGCTTCAACATAAAGATTAGGTGCATCTACACTTCAAAGAACTCCTCAGTGTTTGAATCTAATATTTTGACCAGGAACCAGTCACTGGTTCCTGATCAATATAAACTGATTCCTGGTCACTGTAAATGCCCCCATTTTATTCCGTATGGATATTTAAACTTCTCCATCTGTCCCCAGCTTCTGGGATACAACAATATGAGCTCACTTCATCTCTGATATCTTTTGTTCAGCAGAGAGTTTGCATATTCTAAAATTGTGGAGGGGAAAAGTATTAAATGCAATAGCTATATCATTACTATACTCTAAAAGTATAGCAGTACTGTGGGACTAAATCCGGAGTGGTGCTGAGAACCTACAACTCCTGTGGGAAATGTAGGTCCTCAGCACTTCACAGGACTTGGCCCACTTTATTTTGGGGAGTTATCATGGAACTTGAAAGTAATTTTATCACTTCAATTAGAGTAACTACCATTCACAACATGCTCTTCTCAATTCTGTAGACTCCGTAGATAGCACCTACTAATATGCCATAGTTAATCTGAGTAGAACACAAGGATGAACAACCCAACACTGGGATATATGGATGACTTTATAGTACAGCTATAAAACATTGGATAGGTCAATTAGCAACTACTGACATAACCAAATGACATACACACTGTACAGTTATCTACATCTAGCCCAGGGATCGGCAACCTTTGGCATGCAGCCTACCAAGGTAAGCGCCAGGCCAATGGGAGCTGTGGGAAGCGGCGCGGGGTGAGGGATGTGCTGGCCACCACTTCCAGCAGCCCCCATTGGCCTGAAGTGGTGAACCTTGGCCAGTGGGAGCAGCAATCAGCCAAACCTGCGGATGCGGCACGTAAACCAGCCTGGCCCGGCCCGCCAGGGTGCTTACCTTGGTGGGCCGCATGCCAAAGGTTGCCGATCTCTGATCTAGCCCCTTCATAGAATCATAGATTCATAGACTCTAGAACTGGAAGGGACCTCGAGAGGTCATTGAGTCCAGTCCCCTGCCCTCATGGCAGGACCAAATACTGTCTAGACCATCCCTGATAGACATTTATCTAACCTACTCTTAAATATCTCCAGAGATGGAATCCACAACTCCTAGGCATTATTACAGTGTTACTGTGCTGAAATTAGGAATTTTTCCATGTACAACTAATCTCTTGACTGAGTTTAAGCCCATTGATTTTGTCCTATCATTCAGGTAGTGAATCAAGTTTCTCTTCCCTCTGATGACCTTTTAGATTATATAAATGCTATATGTCCATCTCAGTCTTCTCTTTTCCAAAACTAACAAACATTCTTTCAGCTTCTGAATAGGTCTGTTTCAAAGACCTTTATCTAATCTTGTTGCATCTTCTCTGGCTCTCATTTCCACTTATCTTTCTTGAATGCCCGATCCAGAACTGGACAAATAACTCGAGTTGAGGCTAACTAACAACGCAGAGTGAGCAGAGAAATGAATTTCGTGTTTGTTTACCACACACTGTTAATGGCTCCAGAATACTTGCTTTCTTTTGCAAAGTATAAAACTTGTTGACTCATTTACTTGTGGTCCATATGTTACCTAGATTCTTCTGCCATATCCTTCCTAGACAGTTTTCAATTCTTATGTGTGAAACTGATTTGTTTTTCTAAGAGGAAGCTTTGCATTTGTTCTTTATGAATTATAGGTTTTACCTCAGACATTTTTACGCATTTTGTCAGATCATTTGAATTTTGATTGTCTCAAGCATTATCAAACTGGGAGGGATGCAATCTGAAACATTCATAAGCGTACTTTCTATGCCATTAAGTGTTGATAGAAGATAATTGAACAGAGCAGTCCCAAAAGACTAGCGGAAGCACATTGTAAACTTCAGCAGGATGTGGGACCATTAATAACTATCTTGAGATAGTTATCCAAAGCCAGTTATGGCCAACTTGTAGCATTAAATTGTATATTGCCTAGTTTAGACTAAGGAATATGGCGAACAATAAATGCCGTTACAAAAGATAGCTATACACATCCAGCGCTTCTCCCTTATCAGATAGTTACTTAAGAAAGCTATAGATTGGGTTTAACCATGACTTTGTTCTTTACAATTCATGCTGAGACTATTCTATCAAATTACACCTCCAAGTGTTTGCGATGATTCTTAATTACTTGTCATATTCCTGGCACAGAAGTTTAAACTACTGGTTGTAGTTCCTGGGTTTTTTTTATTACCCTTTTTAGATGGCACTATATTTGCCCTTTTCAGTCTTGGATACCGATTCATGATTTTCAAAGCTAAAGTAGAGGCTCAGAATTCTATTAACTCTTGGTATTCTGGATATTTTATCAAGCTGGTGTTGCAGCATATACTTTTCTAAGTGATCTTTTAACTGCTTTTTTATTTTATCTTCTAAACTACCTCATAAGTATTCATATGATTAACATTCCTTCAGACTTATCAGTGAAGACCGGGAACAAGAAGTATTAAGACTCTCTTGCATTTCCAAGTTTTACTGTTACTGTTTTTTCCCTCTCGAGCAGATGGGCACCTGTCCTGGTCTCGTCTGCTTCTAATGTCTTGATAAAAGTTTTTGTTCCCTTTATTCCAAGGATTTGAGCTCATATTGGCATTGCTTTCTATCTTGCCCCTGCATTCTGTAGGTTGTTTGCCTATTTCTACCATTTGTAATCGACTAGTTCCATTTTTATATGACTCTTTTTATTTTGTGGTCATCGCAGCTGATGGTTTAGGCCAAGGTGGTCTTTATGCCAATTTTCTTATCTGGTCCTACCACAGAAATAGCTTGCTTTGGGCCTTAATAGTGGTTATTGAAAACTGCAATCTCCTAGTTGTTTTTCACAAGTTTTTGATTCCATGGAGACTTAACTATCAGCTGTATGAGCTTACAAATTTCTGAACTCATTGTTCTAAATTTGCTGTACTCCCTTCTACCCTTCCTTAGAATTGCAAACTCTATGATTTCATGATCACTTTCACCCAAGCTTCCTTCTACTTTCAAATTCTCAATATACTGCTGTGTATGAAAAAGACAAGTAGAGAAAAATGTTGGACAGTATGATTAAGAACAGGATGAAAAGACAGAAAGATGGAACATGATAATGGGACATATGTCTTGGTTTTCCTTTTTTCTATTAAACATATTTTCTAAATGCATTCACTGGAAATACACATATATTTTCATTAACACAAAAAGCAAACATGCCACAGTATTCACTTATAGATGCTCCAACGTATCACAATGACTAACACCACACCTCCTCTGCTCATTCTCTCATAGTCCCACCATAATTTACCATACAACAGTCAGCTGTGGACAGTCCTCCAAGTTAGGGCTCTAATAACATGAATACGTGATTAAGTCCTGCACTATATTAACCTGGGAATCCCTGTTAATGTGGAGGAAACAGGGAGGATAAATAAGTACTATAAATTACATTCTCTTTTACAGAAAACTATTGAAAATCTGTAGTATATCTATAATTTGTCCAGAGATAACAATTTTCAACACCAAGTTACCCACTGTGACACATAAGGAAATACTGTTCACTTGTAATTCCTAAATCTAGATGGTTTCTGTTCCATTTTCTGGTAGCAGGAAGAACTCATAAAAAGAAACCATAAAGAAGAGGTGAGCTTGTGATGTACTTTGTGGCCTCAGAACAGCTGTCAGCTGTAACCACTATTCACTGTTTGTGGCTGATTTTGTTCATTCTTCCCCTTTTCATTTGGTTCCTGCTTAAACCTAATGCCATTGTGAACTCATCTGAAAGTTCTGACATCTACACAGGATCCCCCCAATCACCTTTATTTTTGCACCACTCCTAAATCCAGTGAGAAAACCCTACACGATGGCCTGGTCTACACTACACGTTTAAACTGAATTTAGCAGCGTTAAACCGATTTAACCCTGCACCCGTCCACACAACAAGACCCTTTATATCAATATAAAGAGCTCTTTAAACCGGTTTCTGTATTCTTCCCCAACAAGAGGAGTAGCGCTGAAATCGGTATTGCCATGTCGGATTAGGGTTAGTGTGGCCGCAAATCAACGGTATTGGCCTCCGGGCGCTATCCCACAGTGCACCATTGTGACCGCTCTGGACACCAATCTGAACTCGGATGCACTGGCCAGGTAGACAGGAAAAGCCCTGCGAACATTTGAATTTCATTTCCTGTTTGCCCAGCGTGGAGCTCCGATCAGCACGGGTGGTCATGCAGTCCCAAATCCAAAAACAGCCCCAGCATGGACTGTACGGGAGATACTGGATCTGATCGCTGTATGGAGAGACAAATCTGTTCTATCACAGCTCCGTTACAGAAGACGAAATGCCAAAGCATTTGAAAAAATCTCCAGGCTATGATAGATAGACAGAGGCCACAGCAGGGACTCAGCACAGTGCTGCATGACAAGTGTAACGGAAAGCCAAAGAATCAAATGGACGCTCATGGAAGGAGGGAGGGGGGACTGAGGACTCCAGCTATCCCACAGTCCCTGCAGTCTCCGAAAAGTATTTGCAATCTTGGCTGAGCTCCCAATGCCTGAAGGGTCAAAAACATTGTCCGGGGTGGTTCAGGATATATCTCGTCAATTTACCCCCACTCCCCTACCCCCCATGAAAGAAAAGGAAAAAAAATAGTTTCTTGCCATTTTTCAATGTCACCGTATGTCTACTGCATGCCATTGGTAGATGCGGTGCTGCAGCAATGAACAGCAGCATCCCCTCCCCTTCCTTTCCTGATGGCAGACAGTACAAAATGGTGGAAAACCATCATCAGCCCGTGAGTGCTCCTGGCTGGCCTCGGTGAGGTCGGCCAGGGGCGCCTAGGTAAAAATAGAAATGACTCCCGGTTATTCCCGGCAGATGGTACAGAACAGCTGGTAACCCTCTTCAACAAAGCAACTGGGGGTCCCAGTGGAGCCTGAGCTCCATCAGCCACCCTCCCCTTTCGTGTCTAAGAAAGATTCTGTACTCCCTGGACTATCATAGCAGCGGTAGCTGCGATCCTCTCCCCCCCACCCTTGAACGGTCCTTGCCCACCCCCCCGCCACCCTGGACTATCATAGCTGCTGGAGGCTGCCTCCTTGTCATTTTATCTCGCTAAAAAGTCAGTGTTTCTTATTCCTGCATTCTTTATTACTTCATCACACAAATGGGGGGACACTGCAATGGTAGCCCAGGAGGGCTGGGGGAGGAGGGAAGCAACGGGTGGGTTTGTTGCAAGGGCACCCCCTAGAATGCAGCTCATCATTTCTGCGGGATCTCTGGGGCTCTGATCCAGAGTGGCTCTGCTCTCTGGCTTTCTAGTAGACTTCCTCATATTCTAGGCAGAACTGACTCTATTTTTAAACAAAACATAAAGAAGGGAATGACTCGGGGAGTCATTCGCATTTTTGTCCATGTGCCGTCGGCCGACCTCAGCGAGGCCAGCCAGGAGCAACCATGACAGCAGCAGACAGTACAAAATGATTGATAACCATCATCACCATTTTCCAATTGCAAACAGTACAAAATGATTGATAACCGTCATCTCATTGCCAATTTACAATGGCAGATGGTGCAACAGGGATGGTAACCATCTCTGCTACCTTGCAAAGGCAAATGAATGCTGCAGTGTAGCACTGCAGTACCGCCTCTGTCAGCGGCATCCAGTATACATACAGTGACAGTGACAAAAGGCAAAACAGGCTCCATGGTTGCCATGCTATGGCATCTGCCAAGGGAATCCAGGGAAAAAGGACACAAAATGATTGTCTGCCATTGCTTTCACGGAGGAAGGATTGAGTGATGACATTTAGCCAGAATCACCCGCAACACTGTTTTTGCCCCATCATGCATTGGGATCTCGACCCAGAATTCCAATGGGTGGGGGAGACTGCAGGAAGTATGGGATAGCTACGGGATAGCTACCCACAGTGCAACGCTCCAGAAATCGACGATAGCCTCGGTACATGGACGCACATCACCGAATTAATGTGCTTAGTGTGGCTGCGTGCACTCAACTCTATACAATCTGTTTTACAAAACCAGTTTATGTAAAATCGGAATAATCCCGTAGTGTAGACATGCCCTATGTTACTATCCAAGAAACCAACCATGTTGCAGAGCCAATAACAGAGGTCAAATTCTGCTTGCCTTATGCATGCAAATAATCCCACGGACAACAAACCACACTGAATATGCAAATGAGAAGAGCAAGCTGAATTTGCCCATTCAATGAAGCAAAGATGAATTCACCAGAGCCATCTCGTCAAGGGCAATCTTATTTATTGCCTGAGCTTCCTCTGCAGGATCTTTCTTTTTATTTCTTTGACAATGCTCTCTGCTCTGAATACCACAACAGTGGAAACCTATTGAAAACTGTTATAAATGCCAACATCAACTTAGTTCCTCCCTACCCCTCAAATGTTTGTGACATTTGTCCTTTTCACTATTGCAAGACTTTTTTCCAAAAAAAATACAGCACCACAAAAATCACTCTTCCCCCCTTTCCTTGAAAACAAATCTGTGCCCAGCATTTGCCATGGGTTTTCTATTTCATAATTGACTGTCAATCATTTTATAAGAAGTCATGCAACCATTTTCTGTTTGGAATCCAACATTTCAATTTTACCATGTTTTCACTGTGTGCCCAGATGTTTTGTGAGTGTGCCAAAAGTCAACCAAAATATGTTTTTTGCCTCACTTTCTTAAGTGCTTAATTCATTGCTAAACACAAAGGGATACTCTAGTCAGATGAGCAGCATTCTACATTATTTTAACTTGAGACTTCTCCATTTCTCTATTTTACCTTTATGGTGAGTGTTCACTAGATGATGGTGTTCTATGCAGTCTCACAAGTTCATTTTCTTAATATGCAAGCCATGCACAATCTTTGAAGAAATGCTGTATTGTTGTTAGCTTTATGATGCAAGCTCTTTCGGTGAAGCTGTTGCAAACAATGAGAGAGTTTTCCATGTCCCTTAATCTCTCTAACTGGAGTCAGTGCTTGGGGCAGAGTTGCTTCCTGGAAAGCAGGCAGTGGTGTTTGGGCTGAAATTTCTATAAGAGGGACTTGCCTGCATGTTGTCTGTGACCACCTCTGTTTAGGGTCTAAATAGTTTCACTCACAAAATGCCCAGATTCTGCACCACTGGTTTCTCCTCCTGCAGGAAACTGCCCTGTAAGGCCCTGATATCTGCTACTGCTCTGCAGTGGGGTGACATTCCTGGTTTTTTAAAATTTCTCTGCTCTATCTTGCTTTTTTCACTTGATGTATTGATTCTATTACTCTTAAACCTGTTCGATTGCTACAAAAGATATTTTTGAACTAATTTCTGAAATCTGAGATAAACTTGGTTTATATGTGATGGGGTGAAACCCATTATGGGCTGGAAAGGGTTTAGCAGTTAATTATGGCACAGGTGCATAGATGTACCTAACTAGTTGCTTCTCAGCCACAGAGGGTGGGATTGGGAGGCATCAAGTGATAACTTTAAGGAGAAGATCCCAGTCTGAAGGGGAAGCACACATGAAGGCTGGCCTCTGTGAAGGGCTGAAGCACAAGAGACTTCTGGAGGCCTCAGGAGGACTGGTAGGACCAAGATTGCTTGACACAGAGCTGGGGAAAGGCAGTGGAATGCCAGAAATAGGTTAAGCACCAGACCCAGAAGAGAGGTTGATTCTTTGGGACTTTAGGCTACATCTGGATATCTGTTACCCGGAGCATTGAGGGTGTGCAATCACAGACTGCCTGCTGGAAAATCTCTGCAACATCACATGCTAACACAAGGGGGCAATCTGGTGGTAACATATCATAGAATCATAGAATATCAGGGTTGGAAGGGACCTCAGAAGGTCATCTAGTCCAACCCCCTGCTCAAAGCAGGACCAATTCCAAACAATCAATATATCAATGACATATCAATAACAATATGCTTTTTGAACTTTCTGCAACAAGTATGTTGAATTCCTTTTTTCCCCCTTCCATTTCTCACTGGATAATTCTCTGCTGAAGGAAGAAATAACCATGATGGAAGATAAAAACACTGTCAGATGCTGCTTACCACTGCCAAAACACACCCTTGGGTACCAAAGGATCAAGAAAGATGGTGTGCTCCTCTTTTTGTTGTTTCATCTTTCTTTTTTCACTGGGTCTCTCCCTCTGTGGAGCAGTGTCTTACAGTAAATCTACTGTTTGATGACACATATTAGGAAAACTACTTTGAAAAATAGCCAGCTTGTATTGATAAAACCTACCAAAAATTGAACATTTCTTTTAAATGTATATTTAACCAACCACAAATCTGTCTTTCTCAGCAAATGCTGGAGACAGATTAGATACAGATGGCTACATATAGTTGGTGGGTGACTTAAATGTCGCTTTGTATATGACATTCCTAGACAAAGCACAGCCACATCTTTGCATGCAAAGTTGTTCTTGAGCTTAGTTTGACTCTAATATACAATCTCTTCTTAACAGGATATAACATGTAATCATTAGAGTTTACATTTGCTGTGTACTTTCTGCTGCCACACATATACTTTATCCAGTTTGGGGGTTTTCTGTTTGTTTGTTTTTGCTGTCTGCCCCTCTCTCCTTTCCCCCTTCCCAATTAATTGGAGAAAAAAATATCCTGCCCTGGCAAGTCAGCAAGGATGAAAAGAGATGCTACGCTGTTCCTGGTCTATTATCAGGCTCGTGCTAGCCAGGGCAGGATTCTAGGAGGCAGCTCATGGATGTGTTTGGCTGCTCCAGTGAGCAGCAGCATTGAGCACCAGTTAATACTTGCTGATAACAGAATAAAAACTAGTTAGGAGAGCTGGGCTGGACAGTCTTCTTCACAAATTGCAAACCACGCTCTTGGAGATGCATGTGGTGCTAACCCAGGGCATTCATAAACCATCAGCTCCAGAGCTATGAATACTCAAGAGCAGAGGTGGGCAAACTACGGCTCTTGGGACCCTCCTGCCCAGCTCCTGAGCTCCTGCCCCGGGAGGCTAGCCCCCTCCCCTGCAGCCTCAGCTCGCCCCATTGCCAGCACAATGCTATGGGTGGTGGGACTGCGAGCTCCTGGGGCAGTGCAGCTGCAGAGCTGGGCCCTGACTCAGTGCTCTGTGCTGTGCGGTGGTGTGACTGGCTCCAGTTGAGCGGCATGGCTGCCTGTCCTGGTGCTCTAGGTGGCGCGGTTGTAGCGCTGCCAGCCACTGGTGCTTCAGACAGTGCAGTAAGGGGGAGGGAGTGGGGGGCGGGGTTGGATAGAGAGCAGGGGAGTTCAGGGTAGTGGTCAGGGGATGGGAGTGTGGATAGGGGTCAGGGCAGTCAGAAGGCAGGGAACAGGGGTGTTGAATGGGGGCTGGGGTGTCCAGGGGGCAGTCAGGAAGGAGAGGGGGATTGGATGGGGTGGCAGAGGCAGTCAGGTGTTCTGGGGACAGTCAAGGGACAGGGAGGAAGGGATGGTTGGATGGGGCAGGGGTTGGGGGGGCAGTCAGGAATGAGAGGAGGGGTTGGATGGGGCAGTCATGGGCAGGGGTTCTGGGGGCTGTCAGGGGACAGGGAGGGGTGGATGAGGCAGGGGTCCCAGGGGGGCCGTCAGGGGACAAGAAGCAGGCAGGGTCGGATGGCGGGGGAGGGCCATGCCTGGCTGTTTGGGGAGGCACAGCCTCCCCTAACCAACCCTCCATACAATTTCAGAAGCCCGATGCAGCCCTCAGGCCAAAAAGTTTGCCCGCCCCTGCTCTAGAGAGAACACTAGAATGCTGCTGTTTATGGAGGTGTAATACTTATATCACTAGTTTGTGCCAATGGGGCTCCGGTATTTTATACTCTGCTCCTTCATAAGATGTAGAAGAATGGAGCTGAATAAATGGAATACAGATGGCAAATGATCTGATGGGGCTTCCATTATTAAACTCTCCCCAATCTTTGCCACCAAATGCTAGCCATATGCATGAGATAAGATGCATGGAAAAGTTCCCAATATCATATTCTCTAGCCCATGCCTCTGGTACACAAGGGTAACATTTAGCCCTTACCATAAATTGCCCTCAATGCTTACTTCGGGAATGACCTCATCTATAAAACAGTCAAATGTTTTCTGGAAAGTAGTCAAAGGTCTGTTGTGAATGAATCAAATGTTTAATCTGCTCTTTGGTTGCAAGTGTTGAACACATGGTGCTCAAAACATGAATTTTTTTCCCTTTACTGGAATGCAATAAAAGGCTTACATGTTTTAATCAAAATGTTTATTTGATCCAGTGCTCCATCTTTAAATATGAATGTGTTGCAATCCTCCTGGGTCACTTTTTAAGCTGACAATGTAGTAGCACGGTGTTTTGCACTTAAAAAAAAATATTTTCTGCTGCATCTCTATTATCCACTTTCTGATACAGAGGTAAATCCTTTGAACCAAGTAACAGTCAATGGGTGAGTTTCTGCTATGTGGACAGGATCATAGTGTGGAAAGACCATGCAAGGCACCCCATCCTCCACAGCAAATAATCAGTGGCTTTGACTATGGATCCGCTCACCTAACCCCATTAGCATAGATACTGAAACGAGGAGTTCTATGGGTGCTGCTGCAACCCCTGGCTTGAAGTGGTTTCCATTATATACAGGGTTTAGAGTTTGGTTCAATGGCTCTCACTATCCCCACTATACAAGTTGTTCCAGCACCCCTGCCTATAAGTAGCACTGCATATTTGCTAATGCAACCCTGAGGCTACTGTAGGAGCTGCACTGGGTCCTTTATTACTTGGCCCTAGGGTAATGGGGATACCACAAACACATTCCCCTGCAAATAGGCCACTTACTCAGACTGTGGAAAGGGGCCAGCATTTGGCCCATATTTCAAACATCCCAAGGCCAAAAGGGACCGTTGTGATCATCTAGTCCAGGGGTTCTCAAACTGGGAGTCGGCATCCCTCAGGGAGTTGCAAAGTTATTACATGGAGGGTCACTTCAAACCCTGCTTTGCATCCAGCATTTATAATGGAGTTCAATATATTAAAGAGAGCTTTTACTTTATAAGGGGGGGGGGGTTGCACTCAGAGGCTTGCTATGTGAAAGGAGTCATCAGTACAAAAGTTTGAGAACCACTGATCTAATCTGACCTTCCCTATAAAACAGGCCATAGAACTTCCCCAAAATAATTCCTAAAGCGCATCTCATAGCAAAGCATCCAATTTTGATTTTAAAATGGTGAGTGAATCCACCATGACCCTTAGTCAAAAACTAACTGCATGTACAAGTGCACAATATCCAGCTGCAGGTAAAATTCAAGTTTTATTTCTGTCATCCTCTTCAATGTTCAGCACAAGTCATCATCCACTTCAGTTGCTACATAATCATCCTCATCCCTGGCTGGTTAGATGTAGCAAGTGTGGAATGTGGTGACATCGCTTTAAAAATTGTAAATTGTAGATTTTGCCTTCATAATTTGGGAATGAACACAGAGTGAGAGCAATGCAAGGATGAAGTACCCAGATATCATAGCTCAGGTTAGCACTCCTTCCACTGAAAGGATAAGCTCTAGAGAACTCCCTGGTATGGAAATTGGTCATTCTATTCTATGATGTATTCAGTGTTATAGCTTCTTAAGAAATATCAAATCATGAAGTCACACAGTGCCAAAGGCAGGAGCTGAGTTTTCTAGTTAAGTGTGATTAGGCTGGTCCTTAGGGAGCTGCCTTTGCATGCTGAACATACCATGTAGAAAGAGACAGAATAGATTCATTGAAAATTCTGACCTGATATTTTTGTGTTGAATAAAGTTTGCCTTGGAGTACCAATGGGAACAGTGGAGGAACAACTTTGATCTAAAATAATAGATAATAGCTGCTAACTGCTTTGAATTTCAAGAGGTATAATGGCTTGAAGGTGACTGAATTAAGCCTTTGACATAATATTCCCTTTGTCCACTTAAACTCATGGAAAGTCTAATAATTCAATTTTATAGTTCAGTAGTTTTAAATTAAAAAAATCCTTTAGCCTTTTGTGCAATAAAATTAACATAAAATCCTGGCAGTATGGCAAAATTAGCATCCACAGTAATCAGCAGCTTAAACCAGCTTCTTAAAATGCCTCAACACAACATTACTGCTTCCTCCACTTATTATATTTTCCAGATTCTTCACATAAAAAGGTGCTATCAACTTGCTTAGACAGAAAAGCTGTTTTCATATTCAGTCTCATTTTTTGCATGTGTGCCTTGTGAAAAGGGGTACTGGAAGCCTTTGTACAGCTTGAACACAGTAACATGACAAATGAATCAAATTTTAAAACAGACTTCTCTATTTTGCACATGAATATTGGCTGTTTCAATAATTTAATAGAATATTTAAAACATTTTGTGCACAACTGGCAGATTTGACTGACAGTCTTATATCAAGCTAATTAACACTGTGATGTTTTTATAGGAACATAGGATTGGCAGGGATCTCCTGGGTCATCCAGTCCAGTACCCTGTTATTGTAGGCAACCCCATCATATATTCAAGCTCATAAACTTATCTTAAAACCAGTTAACTTTCTTTGTCCCAACTACTTGTACTAGAAGGCTGTTCCAGAATTTCACTTATCTAATGTTTACAAACCTTTTTTTAATTTCCAGCCTAAATTTACTCATGGCCAGTTTATACCCATTTATTCTTATGCCAGTATTGTTTTTTTTAGGTTAAGTAGTTCTTCTTCCTCCCTGGTATTTACTCTCTTTATGTATTTATTGAGAGCAGTGATATCCTCTTCATTTTGCTAGGCTAAATAAACCAAGCTCTTTTAATCTGCTCTGGTGAAATAGGCTCCCCAGTCTCCTAATCACCCTAGTAGTCCTTCTATGCTCCTGTTCATTTGAATTCAACTTCTTCAGTAGGGGGACTGGAATTGTATACAGTATTCCAGATGAGGCCAGTGCCTTGTACAATGGCATTAAATACTTCCCTCTTTCTACTGGAAATACCTCCCCTGATACATCTTTGGATCACATTTGTCTTATAGGGGACGGAAACAATAACTGTAGTTAAAGTTACTATGACTTTTCATTATAAAGACCCTATATTTGATTGTTTACAACTTTGTCAAAATGTAACCATCTGGTCCAAAAAAAAAAATTAAAGTTTTTAAAAGAACAGTCCTGACACTGCCAAGAGTGGGGTTACAGGAAATTATTTATGGTTGTCCAATGTTAAATTCTTACAGCCATTTTAAGGGAAGTTCTAGTACTTCTACTTTTTGGAATAGAGGCTTGAAATTTGGCAGGAGCAGTACTGAGGGGTAGCTCTGTGAATTGCCTTGGAAATCTATCCAGGTGTGTCTGAATTATAAGCCTCTGAAAATCACCATTTGCACATGCTCAGTAGAGGTTTGTTGGAGGCTGGCAGCAAAAAGCTGCAAATGTTAGATGCTGCTGCAAATGTTCTAGCCCAGAGTTGCAGGGGCTAAGACAGACTTGTCCTGTAACAATTCCTCCTGGAAGCTGAGGGGCTGCTGTGCTTCTGGGTGCCAGAGATGTCACCAAGTCCTAAGGAATGTGTGTGATCAAGTAATTAAAGACTATCAAAATGCACACACAAAAGGAGACCAAATTAAAGTTGCTTTAGTTCTGGCATTTCTTAACTTTGGAGTGTTTGACTTTGCAATATTTACCTTCTTTTTGAATAGTTTTATTATTTAATTTAAAATTAGGATATACTGATATACACATCACATGAACGCATGCACATACATTTCATTCTCTATATCAAAATAAATTGCTAAAAACAGATAAAGGTGCAAATTAAAATACAAGATTATCTGGTAAGCATTAATTTGTTATTAATCATGCCATTGGAAGTGTGAAATTTTTCAGTTTATGAAAAATTAATAATTCTCATCAGTTCAAGGATTTGCCACAGTAACAGTTTGTGTTTTTAATTATTTACAATGTAACCTATAAATATATGCCTAAAATACTGATATGTGGCAACATTTTTAAGTCAAAGTGCTTATAGTCCTTTTCAGACTATACACTGTCTGGTATTAATGGTGAGGGAGGAAAAAGTATTTTATATAAGTAAGAGAGAGAGAGAGAGAGAGAGAGAGAGAGAGAGAGTGTGTGTGTGTGTGTGGAACTACATTGGAAGTGAATAATTCATAGATTCCAAGACCAGAATGGACCATTGTGATCATCTAATCTGACCTCCTGTATAACTCAAGCCATTAAACTTCCTCAAAGCAATTCCTAGAGCATATATTTTAGAAAAACATTCCACTTTGATTTTAAAACTGTCACTAATGGAGAAGCTACCACAATCCTTGGTAAAATGTCCCAATTTACACACCGCAGTTCTGGCATGGCTGTACCCCTTCTACAGTGCAGTGTGGGCAGGGTCACAGCGTGTGTATCAGGCAATGGGTATCAGTCCTCTGGGGCCATTCCCAAAATGCTGCCCAAAGGTATAAAGGTCTCTTAACCCCCATTGCCAGAGGTAGTAGTGACCTGTTCTGAGCACCTTAGTGTTTGGCTGAAATTTATTGATCAGCACCGATGATCATGATCCAAGAGCAGCCACCTAGGCTCTGGAGCACAAACAGGTGCTGATCAATGTATGGTCAGAATAAACTGTCCCCCATGACTTTGCCTAGGTCAGCAGGAACATTCACCTGTACTGGGAGAAGCAGGGGTGGGTGAAGGAGTCCTTCTGGTGTTGCTTTCTCAACCCTAATACCATGTCCCTTTGCAGTGGAGAGACAAGCAGCTTGAGATGTTAATCAGAAATTCAGAGATTATCCACATGTCCTTTTCAAAGCTGTTCCCTGGACACAAGAAATGGACTGTCTGGAGATGCAGATGAAGTTTGGGATTGGATGGGCTTTTGGGGGGGGGTCCTCTGTTCCTCTTCACTGGGAAGTCCATCTGCTAGCATAGAATACAATCAATTTCCTCCCAAATTGCCTCCAATTACACTGCAAGCATAAATTTTGGTGCAGCGCAAACTCAAGTAGGTTCCTGAGGTTTAACAGCAGAGAAAATATGCTTGGTCCACCTTTGTAGCTCACCAAATGCCTCCAATAGATAGATAGATTACCATTAGCAGAAGCGTCTCTCGGGCATAGATCGCCAGGACTCTTTTCTTCTGGTACCTTCAAAACTGCTATGTTCACCAGATGATGCCCAGCCTTTCAAGTACAAAAATTTAACTAGTAACGTACCCCAGGAAAGGAGCCAAACCCCACCCCTACTCTTCCCTTTGATGTACTATACACATTTCAGTATTGTTGTTAAAATATTGTAGGTACTTTACCATTGTTAGCCTCAGCTTCTTCCTTGTGAGCTGCAAAAGTGAAAGAAAGAAGGCAATGGTAACAGCTGCATTCCTCAGATGCAACAACGTATCCATATTGTGGCCTTCAGCAACACAGTTATGTTATATACAGGGGGGAGGGGGCCTTAGTTCCTAATTTCCTTCAGAGAAATGCAACCCTTGGCTTTGACTTGTCAGGACCTTCCCATGATGACAAGGAGCCCATTCTGCCAGGAGGGCAGGAACAGCACTGCAGAGAGCATGGATATTGAGAAGGACCTACAGGATCTTCTGATTGGAATTGACCAAAGAAGTCAGGAACAATTTGTTTCCTTAGGTCATGGGAGGATTCCCATAGGTATTGGGAGGATTGGACTCCTAGACAGGAGAAGGCAATCATGAACTGCTTCCTGCTGACAGAGACAGCACAGGAAGTGAGAGCATGCCCAGAGGGAATGGGACTCATGCAGTACCTAGTACAACTGGTGGTGGAATACTCCTGGGATGTGCCTGCTGCCCTAGCCACTGCGCCTCTCTGGGAACAAGCACTGCTACAACCTTTTCCTCTCTCACCCCACATCTTCTCCAGCTGCCAGCCAGGCTACTGCTGAGGCTATGGATAACCTCTGACCCCCATACTCCATTATGGGGACGAGCATGGTGGACAGATGGCACACAGCATCCTCCACCAGCACCCAAAACCCTTCACAGCAGAACTGCCCCCTCCCCACAATCATGCTATAGGACAGGGGTAGGCAACCTATGGCACGTGTGCTGAAGGCGGCACTCAAGCTCATTTTCAGTGGCACTCACACTGCCCAGGTCCTGGCCACAGGTCTGGGGGGATCTGCATTTTAATTTAATTTTAAATGAAGCTTCTTAAACATTTTAAAAGCCTTATTTACTTTACGTACAACAATAGTTTAGTTATATATTATAGACTTATAGAAAGAGACCTTCTAAAAACATTAAAATGTATTACCGACCCACGAAACCTTAAATTAGAGTGAATAAGTGAAGACTCGGCACATCACTTCTGAAAGGTTGCCAACCCCTGCTATAGGAGAACGGTAAGCCTGAGCCGGTCCCTGTACCCCAGCCTCTGTTCAGCCCCCAAACCCAGGCAGAAGACACTCCCTACCCCATTTATCCCCCTGCACAATATTCCATAGACAGACCCTTATTGTCAGGGGATGGGTAGGGCAAGGAGACAAATCCGTGTGAACATTGGTCAGGGAGTTTGGTACGTTTCTGAGTTCATTCTCATTTCCTTTCAAAAACTATTTGTTGTGTATTCCACGTATGTCATTAAATAAATAAATTACTGTTCACTTCTTTTGTGTGTGCATGCATCTCTTTCTGATAATGAAGGGGATATTTCCTACTATTATCAGATGGGTCAGCAGGAATCAGAGCATGACTTTGGGTTGAGTCTGTTGCTCTAGAAATGCAATTAATTATCTGTCCTTCCAATGATCTCACTGTCCCCATGTCCGTCAGCCACAAATTTCCTAATGTTTTACAAAGATCCTTGTGCATGTCCATATATAGAGCTATGCTGTTAATGTTCTGTCCACTTCACTGCAGCACTCAACATAAACTTCTTGGTTGCTTGGTAACTGGTGTAAGTAATAATTAAAAAACTGAAGAACCAAAAATTCCAGATGTGTGTCATCGAGCTATGGCTCAACATTCCCTACTCCCCCAACCCACAAAAAGCTATCACCAGTTTTAACTCTGGGAGTGCTCATTTAAACATGGCAAGAACTCCTTTCTTTCTAGTGTCCCTCCCACAATTCCTATCTCCCCACAATTTATTTTTCCTAACATTAAAGAAAGCAAACAAAAAACATGGATGATAATAGTGAATTCAGCTCTGAAGTAAATGTTCTTCAGAAGCACCATGGAACCCCTACCCCCCAAAAAACAAATTAAACATCTGGCTTTCTAAATAATTTCATTAACATTACAAACAAAGGAAACCCAAACAAAGTTAAGAATGAATATCAATAACATTGACCAGTACTTTCATGACCCCTTATCCCTCACCCCCAACAAACAGTCACCATTAGCAATCATGGGAGTATTCATGCATAACAGCTGCTGTCTGCACTGGTTTCAGAGAACATTGATAAGAAGAAATGTATGAAGCACCTTCCAAAGCCTCAAATAACTGTTTCAATTTCTTTAACAATGAGCAAATACTCCCCACAAAGCATCCTGAAACAGAGCTTTTAATACATAACAAAAGCATTACTCAGTGCCGGCAATTAAAGTGCATACACACCCTATTCAGCACAAAACGTTGATCAAAGATGTTAACCTTGATGAGGGGCCCTAACAATTGTGTGCTCTCAGATGGCACACTGACGGCAGCTCCAGGGGATCAGAACCCACCCAGCTATGTTGCAACATAACAACAAGTGTCTATGGCATATTGAGATTTTCTAGTACGTAGTGTCATATATTATCCATAGTCAGAGTCCAAAATCAACTTCTGTCTCCCCACTGTTCCATGATATACGAACAAATGGCATGACAAGTTTCCCTCCTCACCAGGAACCAGAAGTAGTGTGCACATGAGTGGGATGCAACCGTCTGTACATACTTTGAAAACCAGATATGTCCTGTGTCCACTCTGTCCAAAAGTATTAACCTCTGCTTTCACGTATGTTGCGCAAGACAGAACATCCCACTGTAATTAGGACCATGTTTGCCATACTGGTATCCAGGCAGGTCCACAAGCATTGCCAACATGCTTTCTACCGCCCAAACACACACAATCACCATTCTGCAGCTACTCAGTCTATAGTTGAATTCTCTTTCTTGAGTCAGCATTGTCAGGGTTTGGCTTCATGAACCAAGTTAGGAGTCGGTATGAGGGGTCCCCCAAAATAGTTGTGGGGACAGAAACACCATAAAGAATCACATTGCATAGGCCTTTCCTGTGCATCCAGGATTCATGTTCATAAGCAAACCTCTGTGGTTGCCTTGGAGAACAAGTGAATAGTAACCTTTTTGGTTCACAGATTCATTCACTCCTTTTGGTGGGCTAAGTATTGGGATTAGCATTCCATTGATGGCCCCTGTCCAGTTTGGAAACCCCATCTTCTGAAATCCAGCTATAATTTCAGGGACTTGGGTTGTGGGACAGCGCTGATAGCCTGTCAAACCTGTACAACCACCCTAATAGTTGACTTCCCAACCCTAAGCTGGTCTGCAACTGATGAGTAGCTTGCACGTGTTTCCAGCTTCCAAAGGGCAATAGCCAGCTGCTTCCGCACTGGTATAGGTTTCTGAAATCAAGTGGTCTGGCACTGGTAGGCTGGTGCAACCTGTTAGCACAACTACATGAAGGTCTGCAGCCACTAGTCATCCTAGCTTTCCAAGACAATGTGGTCCCATCACACCATACTGGTTCTCCAGGACCAGAGGCGATGGTTCACCCATGGGCATACCATTTAAATCCTGACATTGAAGATATCTGCTCCATGGCACTCCAGTAGATTTTCATTCACCTTCTCTGTCATTCATATTTGGTATCTCAAATATTTCTGGACTGATTCAGTATAGCATCCAATACTGCACTGCATGAATATTTGCCCTACAAGCAACAGAAGGAGCAGAACCACATCCTCATGAACTTGCTTCAGGACTTCCACACAACTGGGCAGAAGGGAGAGGTCATCACCAAATCTGTGAAGGAACCATACAATACCAGCAATGTGCAGCAAGGTGGTTCCCAGAGTGTCTCCTGTGTCACACAGAACTGTGATATCACCTCTGAAATAGTAGTGCTGCCATTGTATACCAAAAAGAGGAAGTGTGGGCATGGATACATGCCTGTGTGCAGTGCATACCCATGCCTGGCACAGCCTATAGGGACACTCAGTGTAGGGTACCTGCACTAGCAGTACTTGGGCAAGTAACTGAGGATGTGTGCTAGTGTAGACATACCATTAGTGGTACATTGGCTTCACTTTCTGTTAACTTCTCCTTTTATAGACTCTTTGCAAGTCTGACCTCTACACTCAGGCATCAATAAGCTCAGTGAATCAGCAGTTAGCAATTCTCATACAGCTACATCAGACAGCAAAGTGGGAAATCCTAGCTTAGATCTGGACTCAGTATCCCACACCCCAGGTCTGTACAAATTTGGCCAATGCAAAAGTATGCCATTCTCACACTCCAGAAAACTTTTCCAAAAGGAAAATATCCAACCAAAAATCCTTATTCCTCACAGAGAGTTAAGTCAGGCGGCAACCCCATTAGACAGAAATGTCTGAGTACAGTTCAGATAGCATATGGACTAAATTCAATTTTAAAAAAACTATTTCCCCCATTTTTGAAACTTCAGCTAAATATCAAAATTAAAAAAAAAAATCAACCGTCTCTATAGTTGCTTGAAAAATAGGAAAATATTTAAATTTCATCAATATTTTCTTTGGTTTCAAAAAAAATTGATCAACCCTGATCTACAGTATGCTATGATTGTAAAGGTCATTAACAAGATGTAACTATTGTTAACAAGATATAAAAATCAGGGTAAGGATTTTATGTGGACGTGTATATATAAACACACATACACACACAAGGCTACAGTTCAAAACTTTCTTTACCTCAAAACACATCACTTACTGAAAAAGTAAATCATGTGATTTATAGCCACACATCCAGACTGACTGTCTAAAGCTCTGCTAAAATGTTAGCTTGTATAAACTGGACTACTGAATAGAAAATTGTTAATAAGTAATATTTTAAAATGGGTTATGGTATAACATAAGAAAACATGTTTAAATGTTTCAATCTTCTCTCCCGAATATGCATAAGATTCAATAAATAAACTATGGAACAAAATTTCATATTTGTGTCCCAATTCAGAGAGGAATCTATATTCAGGAGAGCACTTAAGTACATGCTCAATTTTAATCAACTGAAATCAGTGAGACTTAAAGGCGTGCTTGATGTTGAGTTTGTATTTAAGGGCTTCCTGAATAGGTATGCATTTAGTAAATGCTTTTGTGAATTGTGGCCTTGAAGATTAAGTTAAATACATTTTCAGCTGCCTAACCATAGGCATCCACGCTGGAAAATAGTGTGTTAAACTTTATTTTGAGACTTTTTAGTGTGGGTGCTTTTTTTCTGCTAGATGAACTTCCACTATTCATTTTACTCTATGATTGTGATTTCTCCCACCCCATCCCCTTTAAATCATCATGGTCAGGTTTTGCCTTCAGCCATCCAAAAACTCAGGGTTTACATTTATTCCAAGTGAGAACTGATTAAATCACTTTCTCCTTCCTCGACTGTATACAATGTTTTTTCCACTCTAAACAAGGGAATTGCAATATATAGTTTTGCTTCTTATATTCATGTTGCAAGAAACAGCTTTCATTTCATTTAGACAGCCTACATTGATGTTTTGGTACATATAGTACAAGGCTTTTATTTAATGAATGTTACACAACTGCATGAATTACAAGAGCATTTCATAATCAGGCAATCAGTTATCCTCCTTCCCCATTTCACTCCCTCACCTCCTCTTGTTAATATTTCAGAGCAAAGTCCATTCATATATGTGTCATTAGCTCTGCACACATACCTCCTAGGGATCTTAAGATATGGGATTTTTAGGGTAGAAAGGCTAATGAGATGGTGATCATAGCGTCAGAGACATTCATCTGTAAAGGCAAAGCTCTCCCGTCCATATTTACTCTACTCCCAATGCAAACTGTGGCTTTTCCAAATGCAAAATTTTCCAGCACAAGCTGTGGACTTGCTGAAGTCCTTAAGAAAATGAAAACCTAAAGTGCAGTTCCACTTTGAGGGAAAATAAAAAAAAACAAAAAACAAAAAACAAAAAACAAAACCACTGAATAAAAATGGCACCATCCTAATCAGCAGATCTACTCTCTATGTTTAGTTAGAGTCACATCTGCTGACTCCGGTGACAAAAGTTTAGTTCTTGTTATTGTTCATTTCTGTTAGCCATAGGGAGCCAGCACAGCAACTGGACAGCAAACTGAATTGTTTTCCTTCTTAAGCATCACCACCAGAATTGTTTACAAAATTCAGTTATGGTGCCAACCACTTAAAACCCATTGAAAACCACAAGTTTTGCATATGAATCACCAACAGCATCATTTGGCCTGCAGAGTCTTCAATTTTAGTGATGATGCACATGTTCACTTACAGATCACAGGGTTAAGTTTAGTTGTAAATTTAGGAATGCAATTTAAGAATGTGCCTAAATTAATGGGATTTAACTTTAAGTACATGTACTAAGTGCTTTGCTGAATCAGGATCTGATCCAATGCCCTCTGAAGACAATGGGAATCGTTCCATGGATTTCAAGTCAACTTTGAGTGCACTGGTGGCACTTAAAATACACAAAGCAATTAGACATTTTCAGCCAGATTCATGGACTAAGGCGCTGCTCATCAAAAATACAAGTACCAGAATCTGGCCCTTAAAATAGAGACTACAATATGATAAAGTAATTGATTATATTAATAGCACTGATACAAAATTATTCATACTACATCTGCTTTAGAATGTTTCTAGTACAGGAATTATTCAGTTATTGTAATACAATTTATTTCAATATTATAAACTAGATATGAAAATCACTGTTCTACTATAGTCATTATTATAAGGTTAAGCTACTTGTACATGACAGACATTTCCATTGGAACATACCCAACTGCCTGTTCTAAGTGGGAATTACACCTCTTTTCTTAATCCATTATACTAGAAATCTTTGCAAAACTAGAAAGGACAACAGAATTCAAGCAGAACATATAGCAGTAGGGTGAACTATAGGATATATAAGCAGCATTTTTAATTGAGGAATAGACAGTATTTGTGCAGTAGAAAATTTTTACTGCTAAAGTATCCGATAATGTAACCACTGAAGATGGAGGTGAAACCCTGCTCCTTCAATGACATTTAAACAAAAGCAAAGATGATATAACACTGAATATATATCAGGCTATGTTCAAATAGTTGTATATTTTAAGTGTATGTCACATACTGTATTTATTCAAAGTGAATGTCAAAATAAGGTCATTTTAAGGAAATTCAGAGATTACAATTCTGTTCAAATCCCTTTTTAAGACATCAAAATAAAAGCAAACAAAAATCTGGCAACATTTATCTGTATTCTAAACCAAACTGGCCCTAGCAATCATCTTAAATTTCTTTCTGTACAGCTAAAATAAATTAAAATACTATCACCCGGATGGCCTTCTGGTTCAGCCAGGCCATTTATGCCTTTAATTAAGTATGGAAAGATAATGTCCTTTGTTCTTGTTCTGATGCGTTTGACACCTGCTGTCTTTGTAATCAGGAAAATGTGCCAGGAAGTTCAGACGGAGAGGCTTTTAGTCAAAAAGTAACACCTGGGTCCCAGCCTGGGCCTACACTTTGCTTAATATAGTTCTGCACAGAAAGCATAGCAGACAAAAAGCCAAACAAGTAATGAACTTTCAGCTTCAGATATAATATAGGTTCAGCAGAATATACATTTTAAATATAACAACGTATATTCTACTCAACCTATATTATATCCTGAAAGCTTACCACTTTTTTGGCTTTTTGTCGGCTATGTTTTCTATTAAGAACTGCATTAAGCAATGTGACTTTGAGAAGATGTTCCCATTGACATCAGTGGAATTATGATCAGGCCACATGTTAGTCCTAACTTTTGAGAAAGTGTTGGAAAGAATAAGGGTTTTTTTCCATTTATTAAGACAGTTAAGGAGGAAAATATTGTTGCACAATAGTTAGAACAGGAAACCAGAATCAGTTTTCTATTCACTGATCCATCATGAGTTATTATGTGATGCTGGCCAAATTAAGTTATTTTAGTAGTGAAGACAAACCCAAAGAAAGGTTGTTATAACAAGCATTGCTCCAACTCGAGTCCTGTCCAAACACAAAACTCCTGATATGGGCTGGGTCATCAGAAAGTATAGGCTAAAGTTCAAGTTAGCACAACTCTTCAGCTGATAGCACAGCCACTGGTTAGTGTGGATGTAGGCTAGATACACTCGAGTGCCACTAATTCTCCATGCATTCCCACTATTCCGCCTGCATGCCCAGAAAGGACAAAAAAGTTCTCCCACAACTCATTGAGAAATAATTCAAAGAACAGCTTAGATTACTGCAGGACAAAAAACCATGGAATATGCCCCCCCAGAAGTCCCAGTGCCATACATGAGCGAGTAAAGCACCAGTGAAGACCCAGTAGCTCCAGTGTTATTTCTCAATCTGGCCATTGTCACTTGAGAAGAATAATTCAAATCCAAGTTAACTCTGCGGTAAAGACACACCCTATATCTCTCTATGTAACCCATCCATAAAATTGGTATAATCATACGGTCTGAGCTCATACAGAACTTGTGAGGAGTAATTAATGTTTAGAAAGTGCTTTGAGAATCTTTTTATGAAAGGCCCCCCTGAGCATGAGCAGAGGTAACAATCTAGACCAGGAGTGGGTAAACTTTTTGGCTCGAGGGTCACATCTAGGTATGGAAATTGTATGTCAGTCCATGAATGCTCATGAAATTGGGAGTTGGGGTGTGGGAGGGGGTGAGGGCTCCAGCTGGGGGTGTGGGCTATGGGGGGGCATAAATGAGGAGTTCAGGATGTAGGAGGGGGCTCCAGGCTGGGGCAGGGGGTGTGGTGTGGGGGCGGGGGCTGAGGGCTCCAGTGGAGGTGCAAGTTCTGGGCTGGGGCTGAGGGTGAGGGGTTGGGGGGGTGCAGGAGGGTGCTCTGGGCTGGGACTGAGGGTTATGGAGTGTGTGAGGGGGATCAAAGGTGGTTCAGGGGGTTGGAGCAGGCTCTGGAGGGTGTTTACATCAAGCAGCTCTCAGAAGCAGTGGCATGTCCCCACCTCCAGCTCCTACGTGGAGGCACAGCTAGGTGACTGCACGGCCAATGGGAGCTCCAGGGGCGGTGCTTGAGGTGGGGCAGCGTGTGGCGCCCTCTGGCTTCCCCTATGCATAGAAGCAGGAGGGGGACATGCTGCTGCTTCTGGGAGCCGCACGGAGCAAGGAAAGCCCCCAACCCCACTCCCCAGCTGAAGTGGGGCAAGCCCTGGACCCCACTCCCTGGAGGGAGGTTGAGGGCTGGCTTAAAATATCTGGAGGGCTGGCTTAAAATGTCTGGAGGGCTGGATGTGGTCCCCGGCCCATAGACTAGATCAGGGATGGGCAAACTATGATTTGAAGCATCATTTCTGGATGCACATGGAGTTTTAACTGCACTCTGAATAGCTCAGGGATAGAAGAGTAACCCTAACCCATGGATACAGTTCCAAGGAAGCAGTAGAGATAGAAATACAAAGGGCTAACGGTGGCTCAATGTAACACTTATCCGTGAACACAGAGAGTAATACGTTGCTTTGAAAAGATGCTAAATAACTAATTAGTCCGTACAGTGCTCTTGGCTGATTGGTAAGCATGATTTCCTTTTTAGAGGTGGGGAAATGGAGACAGAAAGGTATGGTGGCTTACAAGTCACAGAGAAGGTTCATAGAAGAGCCAGGTTTAGTACTTGGGAGTTCCTGGCTCACAGTTCTCCTTCCTGTGGAGCCTGTCCTTTTACTTATTTGAAAGTTTGTGCAACAGACTTAAGTGCACATTTCCACAACAGCAACAAAAAAGCATTCTCCTTATTTGGCCTTGATTTTTTTTCCTGATATTTGCTGCGAGCACTCTTTTAGTCTGCCAGGGGGAATGTCAATCAATCCTTCTTCCCCAACCACTCACCCATAAGTGACAAAGAACTCCATTAACACCTTAGGCTACATTGATGCCTGCACTGTATGCAGAGATGCTCGATCACAGATCTCAACACTATCCTCCATCATCAGGTTGGCCATTTGCATGGCTTTTCCTGATGGTTGATTACAGTTAAAATACTGCAGTTTTTGTATGATGTGACATGCCAAAAGAATCATCCACTTTGTGCATCCTCTGTCATTTCTAAACAGAACACTACCCCGGTGTGTAAAATGCCCTGAGTACTCCAGATGAAAATGTAGTTTCTGCTTGTCATAGTTTTTCACATTCCCTTCAGAGAAGTGTGATTGCTTGAGAAAGCTGTTGTAATACTACAATGCCACCATCTGGTTAAAGCCAAAGATCTAAACTTGCATGTAGTGAAGAAATAAAATGTCTCTGATCTTCAAAGGAATCAGCAAGGCACTGTCAATAATAAAGACTGGATGTGGAACAGATGCATGCACCAAACTGGACTTGTTCATGCTGGTTAGTTAGAAGTTGGGAGAAGCATTAAAAAGTGAGTGAGATATTTTTATTTGCTCTCATTCTCCCTATTTCCAGCATCAATGCTACCCATGAGACTTTGCACCCTTATACATTGATAGTTTTTCCATTTCTTGCCTCCAAAGAGCAACTAAAGAATAATTTGCATTCTTCTTTATTCCTTAACACATAAATCTTTCTAAAAATTGTGCCATTCATTTGTGAAAGCATTAGTGAACCAACAATTCCAACAATTCTGAGGAACCACACATCACAACAGCCTAATATCACTCCAGACAAGCCCCTTAATTGTGACATAATGATGGAGTGCCCTCTAGTGGTTTTAAAGAGCACCTTATCCTACATGTATCATTTAAAAACTGACATTTTTACTATAATATTTTTAAACTAAAGAGAAATTTAAGATAAACTAACAAATAGATTCAACGTTCTGAAATATGATCAAAATGATTTGTGTCATTCTTGTTGGAGCCAAATACGATGCTTTTTTTCAGAAATGCCTGAGAGAGACTATATCCTGGAAGCAGACTTGCTGCTATGTTGAATCAAGACAATAATCAAAATATGTAATCACTGGATTTGTTACAGACAAAAAGGGGGGTTCATTCAAGCTTAAATACATGGAATATGATTGAATCAACTGAGAATACGCAAAACTTCGTTCTTTTCCATTCCGCTTCTTGAGTTATCATAAAGGGCTTCTTGTGAGGAAATGATATTGCAAGCACATATCCTCATTTGCTTCTGCACGATCGCTGTAAATACTGATCTTAAATCAAAAACAGTTTTGGTCACTTAAACTGTTTTCTAAGGAGTGAAAATGAGTGGTGGCGGGAGCAAGCCACAGATCAAAGGGCAATTCTTCTCATTGCAACCCATTTTCATGTGTTAAATGAATAATGTTTAGAATTTAGAGAGGAGAGAGCTTGTGTACAATGTTATCTCAGTGAGAAACAGAATTAAAAAAATAAACTTTGGAAAACTAAGCCAGAAAACTATCAGCTATAAAGAATCACAAGAAAAAGGAGGGGGGTTAATATTCCTTTTGGTGGGAGAAAAAGACAGGTAAGAAGCAGGGGCTTAAGACTTAGCATTTTAGTGTAACAGGAAATTGCATGGAACAAAAAGGTAGAGAAGGATGTGGAAGAAAAAAGGATTCTCATTCTTCAAAGCCATAAAGAGTTAGCTAAACTTTAAAAGAGGTAGAAAAAGGCATTTATTTAGATTTATAGAATAAAAATAATTCTTCTTGTGGGCTCTAGGTGCATTTGCCATTAGTTAAAAACACATTACAAAACCTGAATGACACATACATCCTCACTTCACATACTAACCACCACTCAGCAAATGTATGACAATTCTAGCATAAGTTCTACACAAATGTTTGCCCTAAGACACAGATGTCTGTTATCTAGAAGAGTTTAACCCAAACAGATGTTTTCCTATCCACGCTAATTTACAATTGTGTTAATGAACATGTGTTGACATATTCAAGCACAACTAGAATCTCAAGTGTTGAGAGATTTCTGAGAGCATGATTCACTATAGCTGTGCATCTTGTGTAAACATCTACACCATGTAAAACACTACTATTCTGCTGTGGTAGCATCTTACACATATTGCCTCTATATAAATCCATGGTACACCCACATCTTGAATACTGCAAGCAGATGTGGTTGCCCCATCTCAAAAAAGATATATTGGAATTGGAAAAGGTTCAGAAATGGGCAACATGAATGATTAGGGGTATGGAACAGCTTCCATATGAGAAGAGATTAATAAGACTGGACTTTTCAGCTCGGAAAAGTTCATGGAAAATAGGTCCATCAATGGCTATGTGATAAATGAAGGGGGTGATAGCTCCCTTTTATGGACACCCAGCCAGCCAGTTAGCTATAAAATCCCTCTTAGTAGCTGTTCTCTACTTGCTTTACCTGTAAAAAGTTAAAAAGTCTCACTGCAGGCATAGGTAAAGGAAGTGAGTGGGCACCTGACCAAAAGAGCCAATGGGAAGGCTAAAACTTTTTAAAATTGAGAAAAATTCCCCCTTTGTCCATCTGGAGGTTCAACCGGCTAGAGAGGCGGACAAGGCAGCAGCTATGCTGTAAGAAGCTTAGGGCCAAGTATGAAAAATCCTCAGTATCATACCTAGAAACTATTCATTTGAAACCCCGGCTATGCAAGTATCAGAGGGGTAGCCATGTTAGTCTGGATCTGTAAAAGCTGCTTTGCTGCTTTCCGAGGTATGCAGTTAGATCAGGAAATGTCTAGGAAGATGTGATTAGGTTTCTCTCTTTATGGCTCGTGGACTCCTCTGTGCTAATTCCAATGCTTTTTTTTTTGCTTGTAACCTTTAAGCAGGACCTCAAGAGCTATTCTCGGTGCTTAATCCTTGTAGTTATTCTTTTAAAATCTAATAATAGCTTGAGTTTCCAGATGTATTTTCTTTTTTTAAGCGTGTGCACATTTTTTTAGTTATTTCTTTCCCCTCCCCTTTTCCTTTCTCAGCTCCTCACCGGGGGGCAGGTGGGGAGGTGAAAGGGCTTGAGGGTATCCCACAGGAAGGAATTCCCAAGTGTGCCTTCCTGGGCTCTCAAAGGGGCTCTGGACTTGGGTGGTGGCAGCATCTACCAATCCAAAGTCAGAGAAAAGCTGTAACCTTGGCTGTTAAATTAATACTGGCCACTCCAGGCTTGTATTATTCGAGTCCTTGCGGGCTCCCACCTTCTGCACTGGAAGTGCCAGAATGGGGAATCAGCCTTGACAGGCTGTTAGCCAGGATTGGCAGGGATGGTCATGTCCCTAGCCTTTATTTGCCAGTAGCTGGGAATGGGCAGTGGGATGGATCACTTGATGATTACCTGCTCTGTTCATTCCCTCTGAAGCACCTGACACTGGCCACTGTCAGACGTCAGGATACTGGGCTAAATGGACATTTGGTCTGACCCAGTATGGCTGTTCTTATGCTCTTATTTTGTAAGTGTTTATGTTAGGTGCAGGAACAGTGGTGAATCCTGCTAGTGAAGGCAGGGGGCTGGACTCGATGACCTTTCAGGGTCCCTTCCAGTTCTGTGAGATAGGTATATCTCCATATATTATTAATCTTGCTTCAGTATCTGAAACAAACAAGCTGGTCAGAATCATGGCTTTTAAAATTCTACCAGAGCACTGCTTTGCATGTAAACAGCCATTAATATGTCAGAAGTAGGGCTGTCAAGCGATTAAAAAAATAAATCGTGATTAATCACTCTGTTAAATAATAGAATATCACTTATTTAAATATTTTGGATGTTTCCAATTCACCTCATACAAGTACTATAGTACAAACTCTTCATCATGAAAGTTGAACTTACAAATATAGAATTATGTACAAAAAAAACGAATTCAAAAATAAAACAATGTAAAACTTTAGCGCCTACAAGTCCATTAAGTGCTATTTCTTGTTTAGATAGTCACTCAAACAAGTTTGTTTACATTTGCAGGAGATATTGTAAACAAGAAGCAGGCAGCATTGTCACCTGAAAGTGAGAACAAGCAGGCATCCTCATAGCACTATTGTAGCCAGTGGTGAGCTGGAGCCGGTTCCCACCGGTTCGCAGGAACCTGTTGTTAAATTTAGAAGCCCTGTGTATTCTGTGTTGTAATAGAAATCAATATATTTGAAAATGTAGAAAAACAGCCAAAAATATTTCATAATTTCAATTTGTATTCTATTGTTTAACAGTGCAATTAAAACTGCAATAATTTTTTTAAAAAAAAATTACAATTTTTTTTGAGTTAATCATGTGTGTTAACTGCGATTAATCAACAGCCCGAGTCAGAAGCCAATCCTCTTTGGTTTGTTGATGTCACTTTTGGTGACTGGGAAAAGATCTATATTTTTGTTCTTTACATTTTTTTAAAAAATTCATCCCAGGCTGATATGACTCCTTGCCCCGAGTGCATTGTTAATAGTCTTGTATAGTGTTTCATCAGCAAGTGAAATCAGATGGTATGGTACAATTTTGCATAACTTTGCTAGTGACATTGCATACCACCATTTTTTGCCCCATTACTGAACACTCCAGCGCAAGATCCTTAGAGCTCTACCACGCATGGGCAAACCAGTTCCGAAAAACAACCATTCAAACTGTTAACTAAACATACAAAAGCAGCAAAGAGCCCTGTGGCACCTTATAGACTAACAGACGTTTTGGAACATGAGCTTTCGTGGGTGAATACTCACTTCGTCGGATGCATGTAGTGGAAATTTCCAGGGGCAGGTATATATATGTAAGCAAGAAGCAGGCTAGCGATAACGAGGTTTAAGTTTCAATCAGGTAGGAGGAGGGCCCCATCTACGCATTGAGGTGTGAAACCAAAGGGGAGGAGAAACTGCTTGGTAGTTGGCCAAGAACATCACAGTCTTTGATAATCACTGACGGACTGATGGTGCTCAAATTTGCAGCATTTAAGGGTAGAATGTACTGATAGCTTCAGAGCAGTCTTCTCATTATTGCATAGGACTGCGTCCTGAAGGTTTTTTGTCTTGCAAAGAGGCTTTACGTTTATGATCTCCTTATTGGTTGGTCAGGGTAGGGCATCTGAAGTGTTCTCCTATAGGTCTTTTTGTATTTACCATGCTAATATCGATTTCTGCTGCTCCATTTATCCTTCTGAAGGACGCCAGTTTGCCGATGTACATTGCAGAGGGACATTTGCTGGCATATGATGGCCGTAAATTCACAGTGGCTTAAAGAGCAGGAGTAAGGAACCAGGATGGGGTGGATGATCACATGGGCTTAACTGTCTGTGTGGTGTCGCGGTATCGTTAATATAGCTGGCAGAGTGACGTCGAGGATTTTGATGCATGGATGTAGGTTCCTGAGTTAGAGTTAACATGGTGCAGTGGTTGCATGGGCACTTAATTACTACTGAGTCGAGAAATAGCTTCAAGGTTGCGCAGGTTGTCCTGTGGGCAAGGACTAAGGCCTGGCAAGCTATCAAGGCCGTCGAAACGAGAGGGAGTATTAGTCTGAACTCAGGAAGGGATGTAGATTCCACCTATTGAAACCGAAACGATCTATGCTACCTTGCAAGGACCTCACACGCTTCCACCGAGCACACAAGTCATTGTCTACAGCCAAGCACTAGTACAAACAGCATCTGCTCCAACCCCAGACAGTAGACCAACAACCTGCAAATCTTCACAACATTCTCAAAACTTACAATACCCACATGGAAATAAGGATACAGATCACAGAGCAGATGTGACGAGACTTCTCTGCACCACGAGATTTCAAAAACCCAAGAAGAAAACCAACAGGAATCTCACCGGCCTATGCACATTACAGTACCCAGCTTAATAACTCCTCAATAAGCATCATCAAGGGTCTACGACCCATTTCCTGGGAAATGGATGTCCCATCACTTTCTCACAGGCCTTGGGTGGCAGGCCAGTCCTCACTCACAGAAAACCTGCCAACCTGAAGCATATTCTCACCAGTAACTGCACACCACACCATTTACCTGGACTAGATGACCTACAGAGGTCCCTTCCAGTCCTACACTTGATGATTCTATGATAACAGAAAATAGAACTGGGGCATTTCTGATAACACTGGGTTAATTCTGAGGCCTATCAAACTGAAGCCTTACTTGCTGCTTTCCACGTTTCTTCATCCCACTGAATATGTGTTCTAGACTATTTCCCGTACATGCATTTTTGCAAGCTGAATCTCGTTTTGTTTTCTGTCCATATTTCTACTATCTCTAGGTCCTTTTGTATTATTTCATCGCAATTAATGTTTGTAACACCTCCCAGTTTGGGAATTTTATTACTAAGGTATTTACTCTCACTTTCCATTCATTAATGCCTGTGTTAAATGATGGCCTGATCCTGGTAATTCTTACAAAAAGAGTAATACCCACTCTCATGAATAACCCTTCTGAAATCAATTGCATGAATACGTCTTCCTTCTGTAAGGATTTGAAGAACTGAGCCCTAAAAAACAGACTTTAGTATCTACCCCTATGGCAGTCCTGCTAAACATATTCTCCCTCAACTTAATTCATGGTCATTAATCAATATACTTTGTTTACAGCTCCTCAGGCAGTTTTTAATCAATGTGAGAATGCTCAGATCTCATTCAATGTGTACTACTGCTTTAAGCAATATTTTGGGACCTATGTATTATATTGAACCTACTCACTGATTACTAGGTATCCTTCCCCACTCCCCTTTGAATGAGCTGGAGAAAAGGATTAGACCACACGTTATTCCTCAGATAGGCAAGGCCCAGTTCCACATCTATAGGGCTTTGTTACTGGCTTTGTACTAGCCTACTGGAAAAGGAAGCAACAAAGTCAATATCTGAGCAGTAGTAGAAGAATATAGGCAGGGTGGTATGGGCAGGAGGCAGCGTCTCCCACCCAGCAGTTAGGCCCCCAAGCAGCCCTTACATCCAAGGGTTCGTCTCTGGTGACAACCTTGCTTAAAGGGCTCAGCCCACAAGCAGCAGCTCCGCCTAATGGGTACATTTCTCATGGGGGGGTAGGGGAATCTGGGCCTTCCTGTTTGACCAGGTTGACCCAGAGTCCTAGGAGGCTGATTTGGCTTTGCCTACTCTGTAGTATCTTGCGTCAACCTCACTTCAGCTTCTCTGCGTCAATTCCTATCTCCCTCTGTATCCCAGCCAGCTGTCATCTGCCCTGGGTATTGTGGCTTTCTAGGCTTCCTACCCTAGTCCCAGTCTCCAGGGGATGCGTCTCTCCCTTTCCCATTCCCTGACTGGGTGCAGGATAAGATTGTGTCTTTCCCTGGAGCTCCCCGAATACATCCTTCTCCCTGGCCTGCCAGCCCCGACAGAAGTGTCTGGCTGCCTTTTAAACCCAGCCTCTAGCCCGAGCATGCTCAGCATGGGCAGAGGGGCATGGCTTTCTGACCCCAAAGTTGCTCCTTATCCTCCTCCAGTCCAGTGAGGGGTTTATACACCCCGTCACACATGGCCTACAAGCAAGTGGCACAAGGCTAGCTAAATCTGTCAGAGGGTTCTACAGACCAATAGTCAATTTTCCTCTCAGAGGAGGACTAGAGACAGCCCAGTATATACCCAAGAAGCCCCACAAGACAATTACATTTATACCACCCTTTATTGGGCTGCTCCAGAGAGGTTAAATTAGATAAAACTACTGTCTTATACATAAGGTATTTGCACTTCTTCCAGCCTGCCAGCTCTAGTAAAGACTCCTCCTTTTCTTACTAGAAGTCCCTCTGCTTTCAGGCCAAGGAATTCAGCTAGCAGCCATCACAGGGGGTAAGCCTGCTCTTTTATGAGCAATCAGCTAGAGCATATTCAGTATGAGAGTGTGCTGACTTCATTGAGCAAGTTTTGTGTTCCTGTTGGAGAATTCTTATTAATAGGAATTTTGAGAAAAGTAAAATGGGATATTTGTGAATTTTCTTAGTTTGCTTTTATTAGACTGGAGAAGTTGGAGGGTCAAAAGCCCCCGTGGCGATATTTTTTTTCCAAATTTAGGCCATGTCCTGAAACTTGTTCTCCATGTTTGGATTCCTGTGCCCATACAGAACAGGTTCTTGTATCAGGCCCTATTACTTAACGTAAAGCATCTCCTTCAGTGTATTGTGCATACTTTCAATAATAAAATCTTTCAAAAAAAAAAAAAACAACAAATGTTTTGTGCAATACTTTGACAGTTTAATTACAGCTGAATTGTATTATTCTGAGAGGCTACACTTTAGTAGCTAATCTCTGTCCACCACAAGACAATAAAGGGAGCAGATGTGGTGTCATGAGACCTTATGACCTCTACCAATTAAAGGTCAAAATCTGACTCGCTTCACAAGAGTATAACATTTGAGTGTTAGGTTTTGGGTACATTTGTCATCTTGTTCAATCAGAGATATGACAACAAATAGCTGGTCGAAAGCTGTCAGGATCAGACTAAGCTAGATAGAGTGCCCCAGGTTGTCTTAGTGATTCCAATTGCAGAATTCACTCTGGTATCAGATCTGGTAACTAGTGCATGTCACTCTAGAAATGTATTCTTTCACTAATTGCTTCTTTGACCTTCTTGTTAACCAAACACTTTGATTAGACAAATATTCCACTGTATCATGCTTCTATTGCAATATAACAGCTGTCTAGGAATAGATTTGTAAAATTATGGAGGCACTCCACTGAGACTATAGTTAAGGTTGCATTGGATTTTCCATTTAAAGTAGGGTTAAAATCCATGAATTGAAAAGAAAAATAAATAAGTCATTCTCAAATGTAGACTATTTTTAAGGAGGAGACACTTTGTAGAACCACCTTGGTAGAACAGGAAATGGTTTAATAAAAATCCCCAGTTTTAAAAATTTCTGGAAAGATTAATATTTTTAGGCCTGTGGATAGGCAAACAAAAATAGGTATGCTATAGGGAGGCTGTAACAATTTTTAACAGGGATGACTAACTCTCCTTTCAGGAAACTGACATCCCAGGTGCAATTTCTTGCATTTGAAATAGAAAAAATGAACTTAACCAAAGAGGAAGCCCACTGGCTATTTATTTGGAATTCTGGAATAACTTGCTCTCAGCATATTATATTCCATTAAAACACCAAATGAACCTAATAGCAAAATACGTAGATGCACAAAAAGTAGTGAAGGTTCCATTCTTCACTCCACCTAAGCAGAGCTGTCTGGAATGGAAATGAAGGCTGTAGGGAGGCATTTGAAGCTCTCCCTGAACCTGAATTGCCTGGGTAAAGCTGCACAAATGTTTGATTTTTTACAAAATTACAATACACCAAACTTTCTGTTAAATTTGAGACAGCCTTTGTTCTTTCACTTTCTCCAGTCAACAGTTTTCTTCTCTTCCGCCCCCCATGTACATTTTTATCATAGATAGCTTTTTGTTCTATATCCCACTTTTCTATCCATCTCCCCCCCTTCCATTTTACTCCACCCATTTGTTCCTACCTTTTCCCCTTGTCCTCAGCCATTTTATCTAACCTTAGATTTTATATCTTAAGGTGAGGTTTGGGTTAACACTATATGTAGTTTTAGGATAAAAGCTTGCCGTCATCTTATTGTGATTGGAATGAAAGCTGTGCAGTTTAGACAGATGGTCAGGCTTCTAACGTGCTTTGTTGATCATCGTAATTTTGAAAGTAAAAGGTCCTTTCTGGTAGAGGAGAACGTCTTGTATTTAAGTATCATGATTGGATGGTAAGGCATGTGATCTAAAGTTAGGCTAGATGATAATCTTAGCTAAACTAAAATTTAAAAGAAATCACCAGTGATTACATTGATAAAAAAGGCACTTGGGCAACCTTATCTGTGAAGTAGCATATTGCGCACAGACATATAATAATGAGGGACAGCTTTTTTTTTTTTTTAAATCCTGAAGTCATATATAATGCTTATATTTTCTGATGCTTTATGTTTTTCTTTAAGCTTTGTCAAATTAAACTTTGCACAACTACAAAGTTGTCCTTTGCTTGTGCCATTTAGGTATATGTTTCTGAGCTTCAGCTCTGCCTGTGTCACTTTAGAACCGAGGGCTTAAAGGACTGTGATGTGTGGTGAAGGACATTTCATGGGATACCAAGTGGATGTAGCTGTACTGTGTGAGTCACACTGAATCTTCTAGAGATTTTGTAAGCCCTGCCCCCTTCCACTGTGCAAATCTATGTTTGTTGTGGTGACCTTGTAATCCTATGCACAATGAAGAAAGTATTTTAGCACCTCTGTTCTTGAGCCACAGGGATAGTTTTATTAATTTCCTTTCTGCAAAATGTTTACCTTTGTGCCATCAGAGATTGCTTTCTCAGCTCAAGGAACCTTTTGCAAGTTTAATGAAGGAGCTCTATCTAGGTTCTTAGTTTGTCAATTCATTGATCTCAAAAAAGGAAAATTATGAAATGGTAATAATTTTGATTATTTCCCCTTGTGATAATGGTTGTACTACTGGGATGCTACTTTTGTTGTTCTTATACAGCTATTAAATGTTTAAAGCCAAGCTACAGCCAAAAGTCTATATTGCTGTTGTGTGTATATGGGATATATACATGAATGATTTACATAATTGACACTTGACATTGGATGAATTTGAAATGATGTGCATAAAATGGGATAGCATACGAGTAAGGTCCTGCTTCTGTGGAGACTTTCACACATACTTAACTTTATACATATAGTTAGTCTTACTGAAGTCACATAGTACAAACATTTTAAAATCCTAAATTCACTAATATAAATTTGATATATCTTCAAATCATTTTATGGGACTAGAACAGGCATAAAGTGAAGAATGTGCATATACCCCTGGTTGCTGGGTCAGAGTGCAAGTCATAAATTTACTAATATTTCTCATTAAAAGATATCATTTATTCTGGTACTTCAAAAGTGTTCAGTGCAATTTAGAATCATTTAAAGCTATATCAGTAGTGTTTTATGAATGGGTAAATTTAGGAGTTCAATCAAGTAGGATGAAGAGAAGGAAGAAGGGATTGCCTAGAGCAGTGGTTCCCAAACTTGTTCCACCACTTGTGCAGGGAAAGCCCCTGGTGAGCCGGGTCATGTACCTGCTGCATCTGCAGGTTTGGTTGATCACGGCTCCCAGTGGCCTCAGTTCGCTGCTCTGGGCCAATGGGAGCATCTGGAAGCACCCAGGAGTGGGGGTTCTCACAGCAAAGCAAGGTAAGGCTGGCTCCCAAAATCAAGGATTGGAGTAACCTAGCAGATCATCGGTCCAGATAACACCAGAAGAGAATGTCACAGACTGCTACGTCAGCTAGAGTGAAAAATGTTCACCCTAAGGAAATGCGTTGTTTGTCTTTTATGATTTTCCTGTGAGACTATTCAAGAGCATAGTGATTGTCTGGGAGGTGTTGATCATTGTACCAGTGGAGATATGTCTGCAGGTTTTGCATCTGTTCTAGCAGGATCTGGTGCTGCTTTAAGTTGGTGTGTCCTGGTCTGTGGGGAGCTTATTTCTGATGAGCTTGGAGAGGTTGGGGAGTTGTCTGAAGGCCAGAAGTAGTAGTTCAGGAAAGATTACTTTCAGGATGGGGCCCCCATCAAGTATGGATTGTAGTGTGATGACACCCCATATGAGTTTCAGTGTAGGGTAGTAGGTGACAACTAGAAGTGTGCATTCGGAGTGGGGTTTATTTCTGTATTGAAGCAGGTTCTCTTGGGAGGCTGTTAATGTTGCAGAGTTTGTGGAGGAAGCTGGCCCTTCGAGAGGTGAGTGGTTTGAGGATGGTGTCTATGAATCCTGATTGGCCAAGGCACTCTTACTGAAAGACTGATATAATGGGCCTGCACAGATTCCCTTTTTTGGGAATCTTGGGAAGCATGTAGAAGGTCCCTAGAGTGGGTTCATCCAGAATGAGTTTGTAATTTCTCTTGGAGTTAACCTTAAAATTCCTGTGTAAATTGTGGTATGGCACCTTCTTAGGGTTCTTTATAGTAGGTGGTGTTGGAGAGTTGTTGGTTTACCTCATTAACACAGCCATCTCAATTGTGATGACTGTGGTGGTGCCCCCTTTGTCTGCTGGTTTGATTCCTATCTGGTGGTTAGATTTCAGGGATTGTATAGCTGTCCTCTCAGCAGTGGAGAGAGTGTGGTGTATGTGATGTTAAGGTTTCACAGTCAATTTTTTTCCCCCAAAGCAACTAATGAATCATCAAGAGTGCATTTTATGTACTCTATGGTGTACAGTGAGAATTCTTTTTCATGATTGTTGATGGGGACTTGGTCATTTTAAATGGTGTCATCATTGTTGTGAAAGAATTATTTGAGATGGAGAGGCCAAAATAATTCTTCTAATTCACCACATGTTAGTATTGTATCAAGTTCTGTAGAGGGGCAGAAGTCCAATCCCTTAGAGAGTACAAGAAAGAATTCAGTTCCAGTTGGGGTAGTCTTCATAAATTGATGATGTTCAGGTTGCGTAGTGTTCATGTGGTGGGTACTGGTGCCATGGTTTTTCCAGAAGGTGGAGTTCTGTGGATTCTGGAGTGGTTTTAGTTTGTTCCATTTTTCCTTTTTGCATTGAATGGCTGTCATCAGGTGTGTGGCTTGTTTGTTTTTTTTTAAATAGTTTTAGATTTTTCATATTTTACAGATATGTTTACATTTGCTGGATTTTTTCCCCCAAGTATGGGGGAGCATGTGGTGATTTCTTGTTTGAGGTGGTCTGTTCTGGAGTATGTGAGGGGTAGTAAGTAGTTCCTCAGTTTTTCTGAAGTCCAGCTGCAAAGCTAGTCAGCATATTTGGAATTGTATGCAGTGGTACAAGAAAGAGGCACTAATCTGTTTGGATTTCTAGGGGCAACTATAATAGAATAATATTTCACAATTTCATGATCCCATGGCAGGATTGTGGGTGAGCAAACCCCTGATGTGAAGGGAGTACAGGAGGAGCAGGTGAGGGAATTTGAAGGTGTGTCCTAGGCTTCATCATGCTGTCTACAGGCATGTCTACACAAAGGAAAAAATAGCAGCTCACAGGAATTGGGCTGTGAGTCTTTTTCATTGCTATGTAGACTTCTGGGTGCAGGCTAGAGCCTAGGCTCTAGGACCCTTTTGGGTGGGTGGGTCCCAGAGCTCAGGCTCCAGCCTGAGCCCAAAAGTCTATACAACAATGTAACAGCCCAGCAGTCTGAGCCCCACAAGCCCAAGTTGGCTGGCATGGATCAGCTGCACGTCTTTGCTGTGTAGACATACCCGTTAGCAGTTGAGCAGACACAGATGTTCCACTCAGCATCACAGAAAGAGGGAAAGACATCAGACCTGCCTATAATCCTGATTTAGAGCATACCTCAATCAAACTGGCTCTATGACAGGATGATTAAAATCCTCCTTTCATGCATAAGGTAAGGAAGACAGTATGAAGCCACAGATGGCTAGCACAAGAAAATGAGACTTCTAATAATTTTTAACGGAAATAGAATGAAAATTTCACTGACAAAGCAGACAAAGAAACATAAGGGAATTTTTCCCCTTTTCCAGCAAATTTTAATTACCTTTACCACTGAGGATAAAATAAATTATAGAACTACATATGATTTAATAAACTTGACTGTTTTAAGCATAGCCCTAATCTTATGCACAAATTGCTTGTTCACCTTTAAGTACCAATTTTCTTTGGCCTTCTGTTTCATTACAAAGCACTTCCATGTTTATCTCCAGTTCTTTTCTGTGGAAGAGTTTTCTCTTTAAGGATCAATTTGTATGTAAATTTCATGAAAATAGATATTTTTCTAATTGTTTTGGACAGTGGTTATGTTTTTATTACAACTTACCTTCTTAATAGAAGAAGAGATTCCATCTATTCAGTAAGGGAACATTCTATGTGATCCCAAGATGTACTGGTCAGTTCCTCAATGACAGTCCAAGAATTCTTAACATGACACCAGAATTGTTTTAATATCAAAATGTATTGTCATGGACAATACACCAAAGAGCCATTGCTTTAATGGTCCTTATGCTGTACTGTTTCTCCAAGCACACTTGAGTTACATAACAAATTGCCTGTAGTTTTTCTAAATGTCACTTCGCTAGATGATGTGATGCATGGTAGAAATAAGATTCATAATTTGTAAGATGAATACATGATTAATAGTAGCCTTTTGATGTGCAAACTGTTAAGAATTTACAACTGTTGTCTATATACAGTAGTGCAATCATAAAAATTATACCAGCCTTGTTTAAGTGAAAAGATTGCAAGAGAAATTCATTCAAAGATTGAATTAGGAGTAGTCTGTCCTGCACTGAAAAAAGTGATATTTAGTATTGATACAGGGCTATTGGTATGCATGATGCTTTACAGAGCGTTAAGACCCTTAATATGAAGTGTACCTTTTCCATCCAACTCCCCCTAAAACTTAATAGGAATCTTTGTTAACTTTGATACAAGTTTGAAAGATTATATAAAAATTGGACGTAGCATAGAAAAAGGATAACTAAGTTTAAGTTTATTTAAATACGTGTGTCACAGCAGTGCCAAAAATCTCAGTTTTAAATTTTTTTAAAAAAAGGTATTCTGGGAAACTCATAAATATGAAATAATTCCTAGCAAGTTTTTGTTCTCTGGCTCCAGCCCTACTCCCCAGCTCTGATGCCTTAGCAAGCTCTCTTCCCTGGCTCCAGCCCCTCTTCCCTTCCTCCCTCCTCCCCCCACATATCCTTATCTATGGAGCTACTAATGGCCCTGACATAATAATTCAATATAGCTTATGTGTTCCCATTAGAAGGCAGCAAATGACAGCAGGTACACAGAAGTAAAGATCATATTTCTAAAGGTTTTTCCAGTACTGACAGTCCCAGTGACTGACTTTTAAAACAGAACCAGCACAGCCTGATCAGTGGCTGTGCTTACTTCTGTCTCTCAGCCAATGTGCTTCAACCATGACATAAGACTATATAGTAAGAAGGAATTTTGTTTTTTCAGGCACACCAGGGTTGCCAAACAGTTTAAACAATGGTTTTATGAAGTGGACATTTTCTGCTATGAATAGGACTAAGACCAACAATTTGTTTCATTTAGTCCACTGAACAGGTCTTGATAGAAATAGCTTCCAGTAACTACCAGCTAGAGCTAAATATTAAATAATCCCAAAGTGAAAAACCTCTATATCACGCTAACAAAATACTGAGGCATCCAGTACTCCACATTAGCATATTTAAGTTCTCTTATGGGTAAGACATCATTAACTCCCTCAAAGGTTTTTTTCTCCTGCTGATGATAGCTCATCTCAATTGATTGACTTCTTACAGTACTTCCATCTTTTCATGTTCTCTGTATGTATAAGTATCTTCGGTCTGTGTGTTCCATTCTATGCATCTGAAGAAGTGAGCTGTAGCCCACAAAAGCTTATGCTGAAATAAATTTGTTAGTCTCTAAGGTGCCACAAGTACTCCTGTTCTCCCTCAATAGAAAATACCTTGGTTGGAAACTGTAGACTACAGCAGTTCTGTTCTATGTGGACTGAGCATTTACATATAGTGTTTTGATTTAAACAAAAAAGGCTTTAGCATCAAATCAGTTAAGGATTTAAGTATATACATAGTATGCCTGTTTGATTTCTGTACTAATAATTCGTATATTAACATGTTCTGAGTTTCTTGTAGGAAAGTGAGTTGGATTTTTAACTTAGCTATAGTAATTCACTGCTCTACATATGTTCATTTGTTTGCACATTTTTTTCTTCAATTGGTTAAACGTTAATTAGGATATGAAACTACAGAAATTGGTTACCTTGACCTTTAATCAGTTTTGAGATATGAATATTGGCTCTGTGGAGATGTCAGCTGCATTGGAATTTGTGTAAATCATAAACTGGTGAACAAAAATCAGTTCATTAATCCTTCCTGACAGGTTAATTTCATTCTATTTCTAAGTTGTCATGTTAGAACATGGAACAAATAATCAAAAACCTTTAAATCAAATACACCAAATCAAGACTAATTGAATATGTTTCATGCATGTCAATAACTAGATCCATTTTTCAAAACTTAATAGGAAAGCTTGTTAAACTATAAAAAAAATATGCCTTCATAGATCTTGAAGGGCAGGAAAAAGGTTGACACTGCAATTTTACTTTTGATAAAACATATTCCTGAAAAGTGACAATGTTCATAATATAGACATGTACAAAGTTTACACAGTCTTCATATTATAGAAATGCATCTATACAGCCATTTATACACATACAAAACAATTGGATTTTTGCACAGATATTGTCATTCCATTAATTAAGAGCTTCTGAATGTACACGTCCTATTTAATTAACTTGTATCATGAAATTGGATGGGGAGGGGAGACACATTAATCCCTTAACCATAATTTCACCTAGATGTATGTTGATTGTCTAAGCAAATATGGCCAGATAGCTGTTGATCTTCCATGTATTAGTAAATTGAATGGAGTGTACATTTACAAATGGTTAATCCTCACCCATGGATCTGATGTAATAATTCTTTGGCACTGAATCACTGGTAGCAAATGAAAGTAAAAATCATTTTAAGAGGCTGGCTATACAGGGACATTTTCTAAAATATCCCCACCCTCGTTTATTCTACAAGCCAGCACTACCAATGTCGAGAGGCCCTATTGCAGGTTGGTTGCCAGCTTTTGAAGGTATTATACTTGTTCTGAACAGGGCTGGACAACAATACTACAAACGCCCATAGCAGCTGGTGACTCTTCTACAGAGGGCTCCAAATGTTGCTACCACACATGGAGTTGGACTGGTGTGAGCAGGAGTGGAAACTTAATCTCGTATACACAGATTAAGTTTCTGTGCTGATGCCAACCCAAAAGCCTCAGTGCGATTGAACTGGATTTTCCTTAGCATTTAATTGGAACTCATAGTGCTGCTGACTTTGTTTGGGCCTGCTGTACTGGAGTCAATCTTTAAGAATCAATGCTGAATTGGAATTAACCAAGTAATCTAATATTAGAGAGACTTATTTCAGATCACTGTTCCTTCTACAGCAACCCAAAGTAGTCAGTTAAATTTCTATGTCTTTAAAAAGACAGGTATTTTTAAATCAGAAAAAGTCTTCCCAATTCAAATGGGCTTTAAGAAAATATTTTTGTTCTCATGAATCCTAAAAGTCAAGCAACTTTGTTATTTCACATTCCTCCTTCACTCTGCACATTTGACTTTAAGGAATGGAGACCCTAGTGGAACGGTTTACCAGCAACATCTATTTTAGCTGAAGATAAGTACATTTTACACTGGGTTATGGTTTGTAATATAACCTTTGTCCTTTAGCTGACAATGGAGTGTATGCAAAGTTCTGGATCTCACATTTCACCTTGTGTACTTCACTCAATCCAATTGTATTTACATTATGTGAAGTAATTTAAGGCAGCATTGAAACTCAATGGACAAAAGCTGTAATAATGTAACAACCTAACACTAATTTAGTGCCTATAATAATCAGCACTTCTATACTGACTTCTGCCTGAGGATCTCTGTGGGTTTCACAAATATGAATAAATGAAGCCTGATAACAGCCCTTTTAGGTAGAAATTATCCCTGAAAACTAAGGCACAGTCATAGTTCAATAAAAAGTCTGACACAGCCACAATTAGTACCTAGTTGCTTTGGTATCAGTCTAGTACCCTAACTACAGGAATGTCTTTTCTCACAAATTCAGCTCTACAAAACAATGGAAAAAAGCCCATGTACATTATGCAGGTTGATTTATTTAAAGCATAATCTGCAGATGTAAATGTGTAAAACTTATTCTGAGTTTGACAATGCAAACCATATATAGGGGGGGAAAAATAAAATAAAAATCTCCATAGGCTAAGTTCTCACTGTTTTCCCAAATCTTATGTGCCTGGAGACTTACTGAGGTATGAAAGTAAGCATCTGCAGGGATGTACCCAGATCAGAGTCCTTCTAACAATGGTCAGACAATACATCTGCCTAAAGTGATACGAATTATTGCATGGAACAGGGACTTGAATAAAATTAATTTCAATTTAAATAGTAAAAAGATACTTATTCAAAGGATCTAGGTATCTACCACCTTTCCCTTCAATGTTGACCATGTCCCATCCTTTATGGGAAATCCTGCATCTTCAACTTTTGTTTAATGGTCCTTTGGCATTCAGATAGAATTCATTGCCAAATAAATGTAGCGTCTCTTACTAGCTTTTAGTTTTGATTGCCCCTTTAAAAAGACTTTATAATGATTGAGCCTTCTTACTGTATGGAAGGACTTAGGGACCTAATTTTAAGTTATGACCTCTAATCGTATGGGCTCAGTTTTGCACCAGCAAATAATTGGCAGTGTGGTTGGTAGCTCTTAGATATCCAACTAGCTTATTTTGTGCACGGTTAGGAAGATGTCTGTGTGCTAGACATTTGTGTGGGTACAAAACTGCACTGGCAAAAGCAGGCCCCCATTAACTTTAGCAGTACTAACTCACACGCTTAATGTATGTGCAGAATCAGGAACCAAGAGGACTGCTTGAGGCTCAACTCAAATAAATCAAGCTCTTCATTTCCAATATACAGATACAGTGCAAGTAGTTAAAGTCTTCTTTAAAAAAGTAGTTTGATATATGGATTATGAGTAGAGACCTAGAAATCTTGTCAATTAGAATCATAGAATATTAAGGTTGGAAGAGAGCTGAAGAGGTCATCCAGTTCAACCTATGGCTCAAATTATCCCTACCTAAAAACCAGCCGAACCTGTTAAAAATCATTTTGAATTTCCATTTTCCAGGAGTGCATTAATATATTTATATAATGCTAGTAGATTTAGTTCCAAATAGATTACTCAATGGTTTTAAGATCTTAAGCAACCCAATTGCACTGTATCAATGCACTAATCAAATATGGGAATGTATTTTCAAGGGCATGAGTAACCATTCATCCTCACATCCACAGTATATTAAGTTTCAAGGCAGTCAGGATAATCATTGCACAAGCAAAGGGCCTGATCCAGCCAAAATTACCTACAATCTCCTCAACAATTCTGTTCACCCTGTAGTGACACCAAAAAGAAAAAAGGAATCTTAAAATTTCATTTACAGTAAGATTGCAAACATTAAATAATCATTATTGGATGTTTATTGCAGGGTGTTATGATGGGTGGAGTTAAGGTTGTTTGGGTGTCTTAAATATATTTCTACATCTTAACATATTTGGATTTCTTTTAAGTTTCACCTTAACTCTGAATTTCCTGCATTTGATGCTTGTTTTGCAGAGTAATTACAACATCCATGTAATGCTTTTAACCTTAAGGTACTGATATATACTCAATTTAAGTCTAGTTTTAACACTTTTTCTGAGATCATTATATAGACACACCCCTGTGCATGCATTCAGACACTGGTAGAGATGTATGAGCATATAGGTGTAATATCCAAAATTATGTTTTCCTCCTTTTTAAAGACAATTTTATGTAAATGAACAGGTTTGGGGTTAATGGCATTTCATTTCATGGTCTCACTCCAGAGAATTATAGTACAGCCCTGAAATAGGGTTCTCTTTTCAACTTGTTGCAATTTACACAGGATAGTACAGCTTTTGCTTGAGCATCACATGAAAGCACTCAGACGAACAAGGTGCCAAGTCAAATATTAAAATAGCATATTGTTTCCCCCAAAAGGAACAAAGGCATATTATCATATCTGCTATACTTACATCCCCAAACTGCACTGAGTGCACGTTGTTGTAAAATAAAACCTATGTTTCCAAATTTAATTCAGTCCAAATCTACTCAATAATAATCACCACAAAATTCAAAGGCTAAAACAGTTATAAACACTTTGAGTTTCTAAGTTGAGAGTAAAAAAACTTGAATGAAGTAATTTGTCTGGAAGTTATATAAGAACAGTTATTCCCTGAATAAAACTCTGATAATCACTTGAGAAAGCTTTAAAGCTAAATTGAGGTCACATTGCACCTGTCACAATGAAAAGTTAAAACTATACAATAGAGTCTAATTAATTGATGTGTTTATGGTATGATCACGTTGTCTTTGTATTTCTCAAGCTCTTGTCACTACTCTTATTGCTTCCTTGATCTGAAAAATGGTAGGGCAAACTGCATGTGCAAAATAAAAGCCATTATAACATTTGAAAAATCTTTAGGTTAGTTGGTCTCCCTATGAAAAGGGTGATGGATTAACCCCAAAAATTCAGAATTCAGATTTGGGTTAGTGTTCGAGTTTGGTTAGGATAAGCAGCCATAAATTTAGATATGCACAATAGCAGCTCTCTTTTATAAAAAAGGGGAACCAGTTATAAAAAACTAAGGGGAACCAGGGAACATGATGACTCATTGGTGGCCATTTTTAACTGAAAAACATGCCTGAAAAGGTTCCATATCTACACCTAAAGAGTGCAGAGGGGTAACTGCATCCTCTGCGCCCCTGTTGGTGCCCCACTGGATGTGCAGTGTACCAGAAAATGCTGATCATGCAAGCTGGAGTGGACCTCTCAAGAACAAGGCTTATAAAATTCAACACTTCTGATCAGATGTTAGTGTGAGCCTGATTTCGCTCTCACTCCAGTTTTATACTGGTGGAACCCTTACTTTAAAGGAGTTATTTCCCATTTACACTGGTGTAAAATCAGAACTTCCATTTTTATGGTATTCTGGAAATTCCCTTCAACATATAGCAATCCAGATATTTCTGAACTGCTGAAAAAGGTGTTTTGAATTCAGCACTAAGACTGCTTAAAGAAAAGCTAGGTGGTTTAGAGTGAATCTGACATTCAGGAGGTAGGCAGACTAAGGCTTGGTCTACACTACGCGTTTAAATCGATTTAAAGAGAGTTAAATCGATTTAACACTGTACCCGTCCACACTACAACGCCCTTTATATCGATATAAAGGGCTCTTTAAATCGATTTCTGTACTCCTCCCCGACGAATACAGGTTCACCGATAGGCTTTACTGATCTCAGCAGGGTCCATGCTTGCTGTGCTATGGCGTTTGCTCAGTTCACCCAGGAAAAAGGCGCGAAACGGTTGTCTGCTGATTTCACAAAGGGAGGGGTGAGGCTGTACCCAGAACCACCCGCGACAATGATTTCTGCCCATCAGGCACTGGGCTTAACCCAGAATTCCAAGGGGCAGTGGAGACTGAGGGAACTATGGGATAGCTACGGAACGGCTACCACCACAGTGCACCGCTCCAGAAATCGACGCTAGCCTTGGACCATGGACGCACACCATCGAATTAACGTGCCTAGTGTGGACGCGCACACTCAACTTTATAATATCAGTTTTAAGAAACCGATTTTAGCTAATTCGATATTATCCCATAGTGTAGACGTGGCCTAAGGTTGCAGTTGTTACTAAGTCTGATTAAGATTTGGCAACAGTTCTTTGGACCACCTTTGCTAGTTGGGTTCAGAAGGGAAGTAGGTGGAAGTATGGTAGGAAACCTCTCATTTAAATCAGCTTCTGTACCAGATGACTAGAGTCCAGTCCTACTGTCACAGATTTCCCAATCTCCTAATACTAGAGGGATGGCCTTGCAGCTATGAATAGGAACAGGAAATAAATAGTAGGAACAGATTTATCCCAAGCATGGTTCTAGTGGGAAGAAATAGAACCTCAGTCCTAGAGCTGGCCAAGAAGTGGACAGAATACAATGGGAACATTTTGGTGTTTCTGAAATGAAAAATGTTCTCCAGGCTTCTAGGCTCCAGGTCATCAGCTGCCTGCCTGGCATGCTGCCAAGTATGTGGGGAGCTTGGGTGTTCAGGAACATGGGAGCCCTGGCTCCCATGCTCCCTGCCAGACAGACTGCTGAACAGCCTGGGAGCCCAGGCTGCTAGAGAAGAGACTGTGTGGGCAGGAAACCAGGCAGGTTTTTCAGAAACCTGCTGGCTTCCATCAGAATCAGTATGTTCCTATGGAACATTTAGATTTCAACAAACTAGCATTTTCCAAACAAACCACACATTCCTTTGGAAAATTTCTAACCAGCTCCACTCCTCTCCTAGAGCTGGTTGTGAATTTTCTGTCTGAATGATTTTTCCAATGAGAAACTCCACGAAATTAAAATTTTCCATAGGAAAACTCCAATTTTCTGTTGTAGAATCATTCCCAGCTCTGAGTCTCCTGCATCTTAGCAGCCTACTCGGCAGTCTCCTGGCAGTTTTCCCCCCAAAACAGGGCAGCAAGTACCAGGGAAAAGTCCTGCTCTTGCCAGTGGTCTCCTAGATCATGTAGGATTTTAAATTGCCAACTGTGTTATGATTCAGATTACTGATGGCTGTCCAAACACATTACTGTTTTATTCAGCATCTTACCACAGTGCCTCCAGAGTATATGCTGTCACGACCAGTCAAAGGGTTAATAGTGTATGCCCCTCAGGAAACTAAACACTGAACATAAAAATAAGGACATTTAAAATAAATAGTAGGAAAACTTAGTATCTCTTGTACAAAAAATCTCATGGACAATCATCTATACCAACCAGGAAATGACTATCATTTTAGATACTGTTTGACAGCTCTCATTTATTCCTAGAGAATTCTACTTTATTCTTGCCAATTAACATAACAGATCCATAAGCAGCCGCAAACATACCACATCTATTCACAGGGAATTATCCAAAAAAACATTCAGCATAATGTCTGCCTACAGTGGCTATGTTTTCCACAAGGTTACAAACCCTCAACATTACACTAACAGCTGGAAAACCCAGTTACCAAATATTAAAGCTATTTTCTCCAGTTGAAAACTGTCAAAAGGAGAAGAGCATTTATTTAGTAAATGTGTCTTTCAGAGATTGTGAGAATATTTTATGTAAACCAACCAGAGAAGAGTACATTTTAGGGGTAAAGAAATATCCATGCACTCACATCCATTTCACTCACCACTGAAACACCAGTCTACAGCCTGGCAGCTGTATGAAACAGTGCACAGGGATAGTACGAACTGTTTACAAGACTGAAACTGGCAAAAGATATTGTAAAAACGAGGAGACCATGTGGCACCTTACAGACTAACAAATTTATTTGGGCATAAGCTTTTGAAAGCCCACGAAAGCTTATGCCCAAATAAATTTGTTAGTCTCTAAGGTGCTACAAGGACTCCTTGTTGTTTTTGCTGATACAGACTAACATGGCTACCACTCTGAAAATATATTGTATCAACTTAAAAAGTTCAGGGAAATTATGTAAAAGGGTTTTATTTAGCAAAGTTAGAATTTAGCTGGAACACTGAAGCTAATTCTTGTGAGGGTAAAATGCCATCAGATACTCAATGTCCACAGGATTTTGCTTTTCCTATTTCCCAAAAGGAAAGCTTTCAATGGTCTAGTGCTTCCTGGCACCTCAGTGCTGACTCACTGCACAGTTTGATCATCAGCATTACAGATCTCGATCAACATTACAATCTGCTGGCCATGCTGGTTCTTATACATTTATTTAGTAGCAGCCTTTGATACCATTGTCCAAAACTCTACTCAAGCCATGAAAATTAGTGAATCACTGCCACCACTGCCTCACTACTCCATAGACACTTGAGCCTTGAAGCAACCTCCCACTACCTACAAAGATTCTGTCTAAGAACCATGAAGATCAGTTTCTCTAAATGCTGATTACAAAAACCTTGGTCTATTAAACATTATGAATTTCTAAAATTTTTCACGTTGTGAGGGCATCAGAGAGCCTCTTGTTTTTGCAAGTAGGACAAAATTTTTTGGGCCTCAAATCACTTCCAAAACCGAGACTGCCTCCTCTCAACTGTACGATACTGTATTTCCCACTGCAAAAAAATCCTTACTTTGCGAGAATCTCACCTGCATCTGATATGGTGTCATAGGCAACTAATAAAAATAAACTGAATATAGGAATAGAACACCCTCTTCACTACAGAATTCAGCCCATACACTAAGAAGCAGTCATGGAAGCAATCACAGCAAACAGCTGCTGTGGCACTGATTCCCTGACCATCAAGGAAAAATAAAAGAAATGTAATTTCTAGAGACAAATTGTCAACAATTCCTTTCATCAGAGGAATCTACCACCCATTCTAGAATCCATGTTGCCAAGTCTCATGACTATCTTAAAATATGTTTTTCTTAAAGCTCCAGTTCCTGCAGGCAAATTGATTATGGCACAATCACAGCTTTCTTTTCGTTTTTTGTTTAAAACAAGTTTCTAGCCTTTATGGTTAAAGAGAAAAGCCTGAAAATGTGAAGTGAAGATACCCTCCAGGTTCAGAAACCAGAATTCTCACCCCACCCCCCTTTTTTTAAATGGAGGGTCTGGTTAATTTCACTGGAGCTATTCAGTAGTAGACAGCAGTGGAACTGACAAGAACTATCAATTTAAGTCTGCAACTGCCAGGCTTCCCAGCTCTGCAGCAGCCTGCCAGGCAAGCAGCCAGGAATCCCGGGGAGCAGATTTCATTTCTGAAGCATCACATTTTGTGATTTCCAAAACAGAACATTTTTTCTGTGAACATTTGAGTTTTATTTTACGTACTGATACAAGATGCAAAATAATTCTAAAAATTCAAATTTTCCACAGAACTAAAATTGTGTTTTCTGATTTAATTCTTTAAAACAGAAGTGAAAGAAACCACTGATCTCTAGAGGCCTCAAAAAACTACTGCTTGGTGTTTAACGGTTTTCTAAGCAAGCAAACCAAGAAAAAACAGAAGATATCTACAGTGCAGGAGACAAATTTCATATACTATAGAATTCACTTCCACATAACATAAGAATGACCACAAAATTCATTTTTTATTTTGCCTAACTTTCCCTCAGTATTTTTTCCACACGCACACTGAACAAACCCACTCTCAAACAATACTATCAGACATATAACCTAATCCAACTCTTCCCAATATGCTGGTAAGGAAAGGAGAGAGAAAAAATTTTCAATTTTTAAATGTGTGTGACACTTGGAGTCTACAGCAATAGAGAGGAGGAGCAGAGAAATGTCTAAATGGATGAATTTATATAAGGCATAGTGATGCAGGACTCACCCCTGAGGCGCCTCCTGCTGGTCATCTTGGGAATTAGTTCATTCAGCCTCCAGAGCACCCTCTGCAGGCCAATGTCCTGCTTGTCACTTGGCCCCTCACATCCCTCCCTGGACTCCGGTGCCCCTTTATCTGGGGTGCTTCCCCCTGGCAGCACACCCCTCAGTCTCAGGGTCTCCCTTCCCTGCCCCCTAAACCTACCTCACCTCAGTCATAGGTGACTTCCAGTCACCAACTCACCCCCGCACCCTGGCTGCAGACTGCAGCATCAGCCACTCATCATTGGCAAGGTTGGGTGTGGACCTGCTGCCTCTTTCTGCAACCCAGTGCCTCTATGGGGCCTTGGACAAGGCCCTGCAGCTGGGGAGTTGCCAGACTGGAGCTCTCCAGCCCCTCTGGCCTTTCCCCAGCCCTGCCTCACTCCCAGTACCCTTTCTGCAGGCAGCCAGGCCCTGCTTTCTCCCAGCCTGAAGAGAGTCTCCTTGGGCCTCTGGCTCAAAGCCTGTTTATACAGGCCAGCTGGGGTCTGATTGGGGTGTGGCCCAGCGGCAGCTGCTTCCCCAATCAGCCATGCCCAGCCACAGCCCTCTCCAGGGCTGCTTTCAAGCCCTTCAGGGCAGGAGTGGGGGCACATTTTATAAGTTAAAGCAATACTAAACAAATAAGAGGTCAAAGGTAGAGGTGCTTTTGAAACACTAAATCCAGATTTGGATCTTAGAACCCCAGGTGTCTGGATTTATCCTGGAGATGGGTTCTTAGTAGTTGCATTCACTACCACAGCAACCCCCTGGTATCAGATCATGGTATTATATAGGTCTTTGCCTCTAGTACCCCCATGCTGATCATCTCTTTGGCCCCGTGGTGGGGGATATTCTGTTTCAGTCCATGACTTAGCCCTCCAACTAAGTCTCATCTAGTCCAGACCTAGTCCATGGTAACAAAAGTCCAGCTAAATATCCAAACATCCCAACAAGAGAAATTTTCACCCCTCTCAGGGAACTCGTCAACCCAGCTTCTGGGCTCAGGTTCTGGCAGGTGGTGTTCCACAACCTCGATGTACAGCCCCATGCATCAAGTGCCCATCACTCCCTAGATGGATGGCCAATCAGAACTGGTCTACCTGGCACTTAAACAATACCTGTGCTGCTTCCTGAACCACTGTCAAAATAGTGGACTGCACTATTACCACTTGCTGGATTCACTTATAACAATGCAGAATGTGTCTCAGCTCGATCCAGCCACTTCTCCTCCAACTGTGGTTTGCTGTCCACATTTTTACCTCTTTGTTTCCACATTCACAACAGGTCCCACTGCCTCTGATCTAGTACAGGCCATTCATGAAGCTCAGGCCAACCTAAGAAAGAACCGGACAAGGCAGCCTACAAACGCCATACTGACACACTTCAAAGAAGCCCTGCCTTTAGATGTAGGCCAAAAAGTGTAGCTGTCCACAAGACACCTAGAGACTGGCTGATCTGTGCCCAGATTAGATCAGGGGTGGCCAAACTGCAGCTCACGAGCAGCTTGTGGCTCTTTTACAGTTAAAGTGTGGCTAGGGACTTCTACCCTACAGGAGGGGGGGAAATTCATGGTTTCTGCCCTGCAGGAAGGGCCTGCCAGGGCTTGGGGCTTCTGCCCTGCTGGAGGTGCCTGCTGAGGCTTCAGCCCCAAGACACGGGCAGACACGTCCATGAGGCAGAATTCCCTAGCCCCATCACCTTGCTGCAGCCCCAGCAGGCATACCAGACTCTCAAACTTCTGAAGATTATTGTATGCGGCTCAGAGGATCAGTAAGTTTGGCCACCCCTGGATTAGACCATCAATATGCAGGCCCTTTCCCTATTACTCAGCAGATCAATCCTCTGGTGTTTGAATCGTAGGAGATCCATCCAGTATTCCATGTCTCCGTCCTGAAGCCTTTCCTTGACAATTTGTTCCCCAGCTGGCATGCACCACCTCCATCTCCAGTTCGATTCAAGACCAAAAGGAGTACATTGTTCACGACATCCTGGGCAACTAAATGCCTCCAGGGACTCTGTACTATCTGATCACTTGGGAGGGATATGGGCCAAAAGAACATTCTTGGGAGCCAGCTCATCATGTGCATGCCCCTGCAAAAGTACAGCCTTCCACAGCCCTGTGGTGCCCATGGATCTCCCAGGGAGGCATGGTGATGTCAGGCCCCATGGAGCTCAAATCCAGGCTCACGGGGTTGCCGAGTGAGAACCTTACTCTCTGTATCATCATGCTGTAGGATCAGATGAAGGAACTGCAGCTAATTCCCCACCACAAGAGGTTACACCCTCTGACTCAGACTGCTGATTGGACACTATCAGGTATAAAGCTTCCTAGTCCTGTCCCACCCTTTGTCTGAGAAACTAGTTATTAGGCTTGCTGCTGACCAGACCCCTGAGATAAGTTCCTAATTCCCCTGCCTTGATTCTGTTACCACACCTTGTTTCTGGTTTCTCACACTCATTAAGTCCCAGAACACATAGGTCAGAAAGCCTCAAGTGATGAAGCATGAACACATGGGTTGACCATTACCAAATATTCTTGGAAGAGAACTATAATGTTTAGCTAAACAAAAAAATCATATTTAAGAAAACTTACTCAGCAGTGGAAGTCTGGTAAATGGTTGCCAGACCACCTGATGTCAGCATACAGAGTTCAGATTGCAAAATATCTCCCCAGAACTACAATGGTTCTTTGTCTAGTTCAGCAGGACAAAGCGTGTGAGTGGAAGAACTAAGCTCAATGGGGCAGATGGACAATTTAATTCATTACAGCATCATGGACAGAATGTTAGGAAAAATTTCCATAATATGGCCCAATTCTCTATATTCATTATATTTCTGTGGCATAATTATATACACAGACTTGTTAGGACACTGACCACTGTGCTAATAACTGGTAGCAAGCAATGATCCTTTTAGTGTTTGCTCTCAAATTCATTGCACACATTGCAGTAATTCAGCGACATGAATCATGTTGCAGTGTTCTGAATTTATAAAACCATGCACTTCTGAAGAAAGCTTATACTATAGCTCAATTACAGTTGATTGCCAATTATAAAATGGAAGTGTAGATCATGCAAAACTAGGTGCTATCAACAGTGCATTTTTTATATTAAGGGGAAAAAAGTCAAGTCACTACAATAGCAATGAGACATATACCCTAAACTTACGTTTATGAACTTTTGTTGATATGGACACTAAGCTAGTTAAATCCTAGGGCAGGGGGATATATTTGGTTGTATATCCCTGGGACAACAGTAATATCCAGTGGCTCAATAGGCTAGCCCTTAATAAGAAATCTTGAACACCAAAACAAAACCAAAGGTAACCTCAGCTAATGACAAATGGTAGTCATAATTCAAGTATCAACAAGGCACCTGGTTCATTAGACAAGAAAAATCAATATTTATCATGCTTAACTTTGGACCCTTATTCTGAAAGAATAGAGACATTTTAAATACGTCAATCAGGCTATGCATATTTCATATATTAGAACATGCTATGCCCTTAGTGCCCTTATCTGATCCTGACCTTTTTAGTTTATAATAGAGAGTTGACTATTATGCATGTAGAAATGGATTTTCAGGAGATCCATATAAAGCACATATGTTGCACATTTCCCACACCCCCAAGTGGGTTAAAATTTTGGTTCAGTTGCTATCAGACAAATAGCAGCTATATGGATACCATATACATATAACACACTCAGATTTACCAGTGTCTTGCCTTTAAAATAAGGAAAATGAAACTGGGATTTGGGTATTAATTATTGTATGATAGAATGGCCATCACTTGAAAAGTACAGAGCATTTCCATAGATCTCCCTGGTCTTGTAAAGTCTGTAAATTCAATCTGGGAAGACACTGTTTTGTACTGGAAATTTCCAGCAGGAGTATGCAGATCCTGGTAGAATAGGGCTGCGCCTTTTAGTGCTAGCTACTGGAACTACTGGATTTATTTTCAAAAGTAATTTCCTTAGCAGGATGTAATAGCTTAGGAGACTGTTAATGGAAAATAAAGCCTGCATATGACTAGGTCACTCGCTCATTTCCAGCCCACATTCAACGCAAGTGACCATAGAACAATACTACTGCTGTTAAGTGGCCTGTGTGAAATGAGTTGTCTCAGTCCAGGTGCTAGTGGCAGGTAAGTGTACCACAGTTGACACTACTTGCTGTTGTAGTAGTGAGGCCATTGATTAGTAGAGATGGAGACAGACCTACCGTCTCACTTCAGTTCATACATTCTCCATTTCATGTTTTCAACACTTCAGGTTGGTGGCATGGAAAAGCATGTACTGCAGTGCTCTTTATCCCACTCGTGACTCCCCACCCCACATCCCTGCAGTAGCCTCTCCTTTTATTCAACCTATCACCCTTATTTGCCTTCAAATTCCTCCTTAAGTTTCACCTCTTCTAGTTTACTTTTCTCTGCTAGTTTTACCCAGATATAATCCACTTCTCCTCTCCCATGTAATTAGATTGTGAAAAAAGTTACACACAAAGAATTATAGATCTCCCTTCCCCACCCCCCTTGTTTTCTGTTGTCTTCACTAGCAACCAACCCCACTATCTGCAGATTGACATGACTTCAGGTATGAACCTCCACCACTGAAGACAAAATTTGCATTGATATCATTGAAATCAATGGGAGCAGGTTTGGAGACGTAGGAACTGATTCTGCTAAGCACATGGTGCTGCCCACCCCATTGCTATCAGTGAGAGCTGAAGCACTCAGTACCGTGCAAATTCAGGTGCTTAGATTCTAAGCTCCTTTGGGCAGAAGCCAGGAGTGAAATCCAGGCCCTATGGAAGTTAATGAGAATTTCATCATTGACTTCAATGAGACCAGGAACTCACCCCAAGCTTTTGTTTGTCTGTAAAGCCCCATGTATCATATAAAAAATGGCATAAAAGCAGATCAGGACTAAACATCTTAATTTTAATTCTGGATACAGATCAAATAATACTTGTAAAAGAAGAACTGGTTTCTTTTATATGGAGACCTTATTACAGAAAAATCCCCAAATACCATATTGAACAGCAGAACTGAGCATCTCATTTTAAAACATGAACTTTTTATGATCAGTGCATCAATGTTTAGATGACTTAGAGATTAACATGATAAAATATTGGAGAGTTAGTTATGCTGTCAAATACAGTAAATGTCAAAGCACTTCAGGATCAAGCCAGCTGCGAGATCTTCCAGCAACACCTATCTGAAAAACTCTTAACTTGCCTGATAACATCATTGACATTCAAGAGCGCTGGGATCAACTTAAAAATACCATTCAGTGAATGTGCTGAAGCTACAGGATATTCCACTCATTGGCACCAGGACTGGTTTGACAAAAACTAGGAAATCCTAGCATTAATTCAACAAAAAAGAACTGCATTCTGTAACTTGCAAAATGATTCCTCTTACCCAGGGATCGGCAACCTTTGGCACACGGCCTGTCAGGGCACTTACCCTGGTGGGCTGGGCTGGTTTGTTTACCTGCCGCATCCACAGGTTCAGCTGATCGTGGCTCCTACTGGCCGCGGTTCACCGTCCCAGGCCAATGGGGGCTCTGGGAAGCGGCACGGGCCGAGGGATGTGGCACAACAGTCCAGCCAACAACTATGTCTCCAAGATTACACCTGTCATTTGTGGGAAAATCTGCAGGGCACAAATCGGGCTCCTCAGCCACTTAAAAACCCACCAATGAACCCTGTTGTCAGACATCAACTTCTTATTGAGGGATAGCCAAAGAGAACTGTTAATGCTTTCTGAGGTTTAAAAAAACCCACAGACACACACACAGGTCTGTTTGTGGTAGTGTAAGTCATTTATAACCTAATGAACTGATTCAGGAGAGATCTAAAAAAATAACATTTTAATCTATTTTTGTTATAAGGTATGTTCTTAAAAGGATCCATGCATTCATTTGACCTTTTAAACAATAAATATCGCCACGTGTATGTCATGGTATTGTGCAGGTGATTAGTACTGCAATAATTACTGAAAAAAAAGTTACTGGCCATGACTTAATGTCACTTGTAATCTGTATTCTCTTAGTGAACCATGCATAAATTGGACTCCTAAAAGTCCATTTTTTTTGTCTATGGTTTTCTTATTACAGCTAGGAATTTCAGAAGTGAGTACTGTTATAGTCAATATGAGCTTGTTCATCCAGTCTTGGTCTATTTAAAAATGCTTGCAATAACGAGTATCAACTCTCTTTCTACACGTTTCTATGGATCATCGTTTTGTTCAGGTCTTACAGTGCAGGGATAAGACACATTAGGCATAATTCATTTCCTGTGCTATCATCTACATATTAATACGGCTAAAAGTTGCAGTAAACTGACAAAAATGTATTATCATTAATACAATTTCAATGTGATGTACTATATATTACACAAAATTTGAGGCTCTTAACTAAGGGCTCCAATCAGGATATAGTATGCCCCTGTTACTCCTGAAGAAGGTCTAGGTAGATAGTGACATGGAATCTCACAAGTGAAACTGACAAAGATGAGCCTAGAGTCTGTATAAGATGGCAGCTAAAGCACCAGGCACCCTAAGAAAGCATTGCCAATTCTGGATACAATTTCCAAGTATGCAAAATATGCCGATGATTTAATAAATTTTCATTAAGAATAGACACATATCCTTTTATAGTTCACAGCAAGGTAACAAAAGTATTCCTTTAATATGTACAGTACATTTATAAAAATGGAAACAATAAAATCTTTGCAGTCTTACAAGTATGTTAGGCAGCACCGACTTCTGTGCATATTAAAGGGGGAGAAGTAAAACCATTTACTGACAATTATTTTCAAAATTTAAGGCTACAGCTGGTTAGAAAATACAATTTTAATCCCACAGGAGGCTGATATTTCCATGTTTGTTTTCATCCTGAATGGGGAGGAAACGTTGAAATATCAAATTCTGACAGAATAGAAAAATTTGAAATTTGATCAAGATGAAATATTTCAGGCAGATATTTCATCTTTAAAATGACATTTAAGTTATTTAAAACTGAAATGTCAATTTGAAATGAAATGTTTGGGTTCAAAACACCACTTCAGAAAATCAAATTTCATTGAGCTCAATGCTTTCCCATAGAAAATTTCAGTTTCAATTAGACTTCATTTTCCAACAAAAAGCTTTCTTGGGAAAAATTTTTTACTAGCTCTATTTGGGGGTGTAATGGGGTTCACTCACCACTTTGGCACTTCCTGCTTGTTTTCTTGGGAATTAGCTCTGCATGCTAGTGCACCCTCTTCAGGTGGTACCTCACTGCCATCACTCCTGCTCTAGGACCCACGTATCTCCAAGGACCACAGCAGCCTCTTCAGCAACACAGCCCTCTGGGCATGTCACACACTGTGCTCCTCCATTCTGGGGAACCTACAGTCAACTGTTCAGCCACTTCCCTTAGTGGCTACTGGAGTAAGTTTTCTGGCCACCTCCTCATGGCCCAAGCATCCTCTTTGCCCTTGCCTCAGGGCCTCAGCCTCCAAATCCCAGTAGGCAGCCAGAAGCTGTCTCCCACTCCCCTAGTTCCTGCTCACAACACTGCTCTGTCCAGGGTTCTCTCAGCCCTCCAGAAGCACAGTCCTTCCTCCCTGAACTTCCAGCAGGTAACTGCACTCCTCTGCCCTGCAGTTCCCTTTTTATATGAGCCTGCTTGACCCTGACTGGCTGCTCCCTTCAGCCCTTCTGTGTTTGGCTGCCTCCAGCACAGCTTCCCTAGAGCTGCTTTTAACCTCTTTTCTGCAAGTGAGGAGCAGAAACCCCATCACAGGGGGATAAAGAACACACTTGACTTGTGTGTGCCAAATTTCAGTTTGGACCTAATACGTATGTCTGAAGTATGAATAGATATTGCTGACACTGATACCCATTTAAGCAAGGCATCTCAAATGATAGAGCTGTAATAATTTCCTTGTGTTCCTTTCAGGATTTTGTGTTGCTTTTGGGAAGTGGATGGGGATATTTCAAGGTGTTGTGGTCCTTCTGCAGGCAACACTGAGATGGGAAGGAAGGTGACTAATTAAAAGCAATTCAGTATTGGATGCCAAGGAAACAACACGATAAAAGGGGAGTGATGAGAAGTACTCATTTATGAGAAAAATCCATTGAAAAGCAGACCTCAGTAAAGCTGATGGGTGTGCTAGCAACCCTGCGTTCAGACTAAATGGAAGAAGCATCTAAGATCATTTATGGGGTGAGATAGATGGAGACAATGGAAGCCAATACTGCTTGAAGACTGATAGAAACACAGGGTCTGGGGCTGTGATTGGCTGTGTGTGTAAGTGTAAAAGAGGCAGAAGGTGACCATAAAAGCTGGGGAAAAGCCAGTGAAGCAGGTGATAGCGTGGCTGTGAGAAGGAACACAGGGAGAACTTCTTGGGACACAGGAAAACAGGCTGGGATTTCTGAACAAGGAAACTGGAGAGTTCCTGGGCAGTGTTCACAGAAACAGGATTTTGGGTATATTCTTTGTAAATAAACAGGATTGCACAAGGATATATTTATAATCAATTTCTCCTCTTAACAGAAAAAATCCAGTAGTGCCCCAAATATTGGCCATCGACTCAGCCCAAGAGGCAACAATACCATAAGGAATGTTTGTTGATAAGTAATTTATTGGAAGTTAGGAAAACTGATGATTTAGTAGGGGTCACTATGACCTGTGTGTTTTGTAGAAGTTAGTTCAATGGTTCTCAAACTTTTGTACTGGTGACTCTTTTCACATAGCAAGCTTCTGAGTGCGAACTCCCCTCCTCTCCTAATAAAGTAAAAACACTTTTTTATATATTTAATATAATTATAAATGCTGGAGGCAAAGCAGGGTTTAGGGTGGAGGCTGACAGCTTGGAACCCTCCATGTAATAACCTCGTGACCCCTGAGGGGTCCTGACCCCCAGTTTGAGAACCCTTGAGTTATTTATAAGAGATTAGCTAACACAGTGTACTTTAGAGAAGTCTTCTGAAGCCATCTTTAGAGACATTTTTTCTGACACTTCTACTCCCTGGCAGGGAGGCATTTGGCCAGCGCTGACCCAACGTTGATTACTCAATTCCATTCCAGATGTTAGGTAAATATCTGGTATGTTCTAAACTGAATGTGTATGTCTGTGTGTGCTTAAATCTAATAAACTGCAGTTTTAGATAGAGCACATTTACTTGCATTAATCTTTCATCAGATGGAATTGCTGTGCTACCATTGATTTAGTCTTGACACTGGCTGGAGTGAAACAGTTAAGTTACTGCTGCAGGGGGTTCTGAAAGCCCTGGGTAACACTAGCATGAGTTAGAGCAGGACAGAGGCTGCTGTAACTGATATTATTAAGGTAAAACCCCTAAGTGACCTTACCTCAGGGGAGAACTAGAGCAGTGAAGGGGAGCTCCACCAGATTCCATAACCACTCCATCCCTTAGCACCCCCTGAGACTGGAGTATTGGGAGTATCCAGCATAAGATGGTATGCTGGATGAAGATGTTCTCCTCCACTAAGGGAATTTTCCACCAGTGAGTTATAGCTAGAATCCAGCCCCTTTACACAACTTGAGTGGCACAAAGAGACGAGTACATAATGGAGAATCTGGACCTCTGGTTTCAGGAAGCCTAATTCCATTTTTTTGTGATCCAATTCCAGCCATGGACTGCTAGCAGACTGGTTGTGCCCTTGCCTAGTGTCTGAAAATTAAAATGGGTGTGGGTGGCTTACTGTGTCTTAATGTATGTGAAAAAAAACTTTTCCCACTGTAATGGTCAGAAATTTAACACCAGCAGGACAAGATCCCAATTAGAAAATATATAAATATGATATATATCCTCTTGCTCTCTTCTCTGAAGCAGAGAAAATGAAAGTTTTTCATGCAGAAATGCTACTCTCTAGAAAGTAATCATTCCAGTGAGCTAGTACAATCATATTTTTCTACAAATGTCACCCTTGTCCCAGCTTTCCTTTTTTTCTTTGTATTTGAGTGTGCCTGGTAAGCATGCTGGATGACCTAAGCAACTGCATCCTACCACACACATTTCTGAAGGGCAGCAATACAATAGCTAATAGAGGCACATTAATTTTGTGCATTATAAATATTATCTAATTATACCTCTTGGTATTCCTATGAGGTAGATTAATATCTCCATTTTACAGATAGGGAAAATTGAGGTCAAGAGGTTACAGATTCTGATACCCTTATTAATCTTGAGGAGACCCTTATTCCTAAAGATCCCCATAGGAGTCAATCTGGCTCTTAAAAACTTGCCCAACACCACAAAGGCTAAGAACATAAAAACATAAAAAGCAGCCATTCTGGGTCAGACCAATGGCCCATGTAACCCAGTATCCTGTCTCCTTACAGTGGCCAGTCTCAGATGCACCAGAGGAAATATACAGAACAGGGCAATTTATTGAGTGACCCATCCCCTGCTGTCCAGCTCCAGCTCCTGGCAGTCACAGGTTTAGGGACACCCAGAGCATGGAGTTGTGTCCCTGACTGTCTTGGCTAATAGCCATTGATGGACCTATTCTCCAGGAACTTCTCTAATTCTTTTATTAACCCAGTTATACTTTTGGCCTTTGCAACATTCCACAGGTTGACTGTGCAGTGTATGAAGAAGTAATTCCTTGGGTATATTTTAAACTTGCAGCTTATGTATTTCATTGGGTAAACCCTGGTTCATGTGTTATGTGAAGGGGTAAATAACAGTTCCTTATTAACATTCTCCATATCATTCATGATTTTATAGATCTGGATCATGCCCCGCCCCCTTCCGTTATCTCATTTCTAAGTTGAACTGTCTCTGTCTTTTTAATCTTTCCTTATATGGAATCTTTTCTTTATTCCTAACCATTTTTGTTGCCCTTCTCTGAACCTTTTCCAATTCTACTATATCTTTTTTTGAAATGAGGGGACCAGAACTGCACGTAATATTCAAGGTGTGGGTGTACCATGGATTTATATGTATAGGTAGTGTTATGTTTTCTAAAATGAATTACTTTGCATTTATCAACACTGAATTTCATCTGCCATTTTGTTGCCCAGTCACCCAATTTTGTGAAATCCCTTTGTAACTCATCGCAGTCAGCTTTGGACTTAACTATCTTGAGTAATTTTGTATTGTCTGCAAACTTTGCCCCCTTACTGTTTACCCCTTTTTCCAGATCATTTATGAATATGTTGAACAGCACTCACCCCACTACAGATCCTGGGGGGATCCTGCTGTTTGCCTCTCTCCACTGTGAAAACTGACCATTTATTCCTACCCTTTATTTCTGTCTTTTAATACATGTGAGGACCTCTGATGCATGTAAGGACCTTCTCTCTCAAGCCATGACTATCTACTTTGCTTAAGAGTCTTTGATGAGGGACCTAGTCAAAGGCTTTCTGAAAGTCCAAGTACACTGGATCACTCTTGTTTACACGCTCAAAGAATTTTAATAGATTTGTGAGGCACAATTTCACCTTCCAAAAGCCTTGTTGACTCTTCCCCAGCAAACTATTTTCATCTATGTGTCTGATAATTCTGTTCTTCACTACAGTTCCAACCAATTTGCCTGGTACTGATGTTAGGCTTACCATCTGTAATTGCCAGGATCACCTCTGGAGCTATTTTTGTTTTAAATCAGCATTACATTAGCTATCTGTCAATCATCTGGTACCAAGACTGATTTAAGCAATACATTATATATTACAGTCAGGCCTTGGCTACATTGGAGAGTTGCAGCGCTGGTGGTGGCTTTACAGCGCTACACCTCACTCACCGTCCACACTTGCAAGGCACATACAGTGCTATATCTCCCTGGCTACAGCGCAGGCTGTACTCCACCTCGGCCTGGGGAATAAGGACTGCAGCGCTGGTGATGCAGCGCTGCTCTACAAGTGTGGCCACCAAAAGCGCTGTAATTGGCCTTCAGAGGTATTCGAAGGTATCCCAGAATGCCTGTTCAGCCACTCTGCTCATCAGTTCAAACTCTACTGCCCTGGCCTCAGGTGACCCGCCCTTTAAATGCCCTGGGAATTTTAAAAATCCCCTTTCTGTTTGCTCAGCCAGGTGTGGAGTGCAATCAGTGAATCTTTCCAGGTGACATGGCCTCCACGTGCCAAACAAGCCCCAGCATGGAGCAATGGCAAGTTGCTGGACCTCATCAGTGTTTGGGCGGAGGAAGCTGTGCAGTCCCACCTGAGCTCCAGCTGTAGGAATTACGATACCTATGGGCAGATATCAAGGGCCATGCTGGAAAGGGGCCATGACCAGGACACGCTGCAGTGCAGAGTTAAAGTGAAGGAGCTGCGGAGTGCCTATTGCAAAGCCTGTGAGGGAAACCGCCCCTCCAGCACTGCCCCCACGACCTGCCGTTTTTACAAAGAGCTGGACGCGATACTTGAGGGTGACCCCACCACCAATCCGAGGACCACGATGGACACTTCAGAATGAGGGGGAAGGAAGAGGAGGAGAGGGAGGAAGAAATCAAGACTGAGGGTACTAGGGCGGGAAGACACCCCGGAGTCCCTGGAGGCATGCAGCCAGGAGCTCTTCTCAAGCCAGGAGGAAGGTAGCCAGTCACAGTAGCCAGTACTTGGTGGAGAACAAACAGAGGAGCGGGTTCCCGGTAAGCGGCTTTTATTTTCAGGATGGACATTTTTCGAGATAGGAGGGAGGGTTAGGGCTGCATGCATGCATGCCTAGATGTGGAATAGCACATTATTGTGGTCTATCACGTCGCAGTAATCGGTCTCGGTAATCTCTTCAAAAGTTTCAACCAGAGCGTGGGCAATGCGCTTGTGCAAGTTTATTGGGAGACCCACTATGGTCCTTGTCCCAATCAGGCTAACACGTCCATACCACTGTGCCGCGAGGGGTGGGGGGACCATTGCAAGACACAGGCAAGCTTCATAGGGGCCAGGGCAGAATCCACATTGCTGTAGGAGAGCCTCCCGCTCTTCCCAGGTGACCCACAGTAGCGAGATATCTTCCAGGATCGACTCCTGTGAAAAATGTTGGGATAGTGTTCAGTGTAGGTGCCCCCTGCAGCTGTTTGCTTTCCCCAATGCACAGAAACCCCGAGGACAGTACAGCCCTGAAGCAATCAGTCCCCCTTACTTACCATTTTGGGCTCCTGTGGGTTATGTGCGCTCTCTTTGGTATGGGAAAATTTTGCTATTGTAAAGACCGTAAACTCCTTCACTGTGTGGGAATAACTGTCTGATATAAACAATGCTGCCACTGTTAAGTGTTGCATTTTTTGCCTTTCCACAACCAACCTTGAGATCTCGGCTGCCCGTGTTATCAACAGCTCAAATACTCCAAAACCTCCAGAAGAAGCTGCGAAAAAGCAAAGAAGACATGCTGCAAGCAGTTATGGATCACTCTGTCACAGAGAATCAAAAAGTGCAGGATTGGAGGGAAAGGGAAAGCAGGATCCGCCAGAAAAATGCAGCGGCAGGAAGAAAAGCATAAAGCAGCTGATAAGCATCCTGACACACCAAGCGGACTATATCCAGGCACTCATAGCCATGCAGGCAGAGCACTACCGCGCCAGCCCCCCTTTCCCCATCCCAAAGCTCTTTCTCTTATGCTCCAATGTCAGCTCTGTCATAAACAGATAGCTAAGGGTTAATGTCTCTTTCACCTGGAAAGGGTTAACAAACAACACCTGACCAGAGGACCAATCAGGAAACAAGATACTTTCAAATCTCAAGGGAGGGAAGCCTTTGTTTGTGGTTTTTGGGTTTGGCTTGTTCTCGTCTGGGTCCTGGCAGGACTAGAGGTGCAACCAGGTTCTGCCAATCTCTCCTGCTACAGTCTCTTATCTATTCAGAATACTGAGTAAGTAAAGGCGTTTATAGTCTTTAATTGTTTTTCTTTATTGCAGATGTATATTGTGGAAGTATCTTAAATTGTATTTTCTGCTGGATGTCTATAAGCTAAAAGACCCTGTAATATTTCATCTTGATTAACAGAGACAATTTTTATGTTTTTCCTTCTTTTATTAAAGTTTTCCTCTTTTTTAGAATCTAATGATCTTTTGGTTACTTGGGTAAGACTCCAGGGAGGGAGTCTGCACTCACCAGGGAATTGGTGAAGGAAGAAGACAGGAGAGAGGGAAACCTGCTCTCTGCGTTTATCTCTTTGTGTTAGATTCACGGAGGCTTGAATGTCCTATCTCTCCTAGTGTCCTGGGTGGGGAGAATCTGGGAGGAAGAAAGGAGGGGAAGGAAAATGGTTTATCCCTTTGTTGTGAGACTCAAGGACTGAGTCTTGGGGTCCAGGGAGGTTTTTGGGAGAGGACTAGAGCTTATCAGGCGCTCTACCCTAAGTCCTGATTGGTGCAGCACTACAAGATCTAAGCTGGTAATAAAGCATGAGAGGATTCATGCTGGTACCTATTTTGGACGCTAAGGTTCAAGTTTGGGAATTATACCATGACAAGCTCAAATCCCCTCTCCCAGTATCAGGTTCTTACCACCAACCAGCTGCCTCAACACCTGTACCTTCACCACCAGCTCTGAGGAACTACGACTTCTTACCCTGCACCAACCCCCATCACATGCAGTATAGGCAATCCTGAGTGCAGCAGTCATTGCCCAGCACTCAGACAGGACTATTCAAACCTGTGAACTGTACAGTTCCCCACCCCACCCCCCCTCCTTTTAGGTCCCAAATGTTGTGTGTCTATCAATAAGCTTTTTTCTTTCAATAATGAATCTTGGCCTTGAAAACAGTCTTTATTATTGCAGAAAGTCAAAGATACCTTAGCCCAGGAAAGAAACAGGCAGCAAATCAGCTTAGAAACACAGATTCCTATTAACATTGTAACCGCTGCACCTCAACTCCATGCAAGGGCACTCAAACAATACTGTTTGGTTTGCAGCCCTCCAAATTCCTCCCTCAAGGCATCCCTAATCCTTGTAGCCCTGTGCTGGGCCTCTCTAGTAGCCTTTCTCTCTGGCTGTGCAAATTCAGCCTCCAGGCGTTGAACCTCAGAGGTCCATACCTGACTGAATCTTTCACCCTTCCCTTCACAAATATTATGGAGGGTACAGCACGTGGATATAACTGTGGGAATGCTGCTTTCCCCCAAGTCTAGCTTCCCATACAGCGATTGCCAGCGCCCCTTTAAATGGCCAAAAGCACACTCCACAGTCATTCGGCACCAGCTCAGCCTGTAGTTGAACTGGTCCTAGCTCCTGTCAAGCTTCCCTGTATACCGTTTCATGAGCCAAGGCATTAATGGATAAGCGGGCTCTCCAAGGATCACAATGGGCATTTCGACGTCCCCTACTGTGATCTTCCTGTCTGGGAAAAAAGTCCCTACCTGCAGCTTCCTGAACAGGCCAGTGTTCCAAAAGATGCGTGCATCATGCACCTTTCCAGGCTAGCCTGTGTTAATGTCAATGAAATGCCCATGGTGATCCACAAGCGCCTGGAGAACCATAGAGAAATACCACTTCCAATTAACGTACTCGGATGCTAGGTGGGGTGGTGCCAGAATAGGAATATGCGTCCCATCTATCGCCCTTCCACAGTTAGGGAAACTCATTTGTGCAAAGCCATCCACAAAGTTCTGCACATTCCCCAGAGTCACGGTTCTTCTTAGCAGGATGCGATTAATGGCCCTGCAAACTTGCATCAACACGATTCCAATGGTCGACTTTCCCACTCCAAACTGGTTCACGACCGATTGGTAGCTGTCTGGAGTTGCCAGCTTCCAGACTGCAATAGCCACCCGCTTCTCCACCGGTAGGGCAGCTCTCAGTCTCGTGTCCTTGTGCCGCAGGGCGGGGCGAGCTCCTCACACAGTCCCATGAAAGTGGCTTTTCTCATCCGAAAGTTCTGCAGCCACTGCTCATCATCCCAGATTCCATGACGATGTGATCCTACCACTCAGTGCTTGTTTCCCGAGCCCAAAAACGGCGTTCCACGGTGCCGAGCATTTCCGTGAATGCCAGAAGCAATTTAGTGTCATACACGTCAGGTGACTCGCTATCTTCTCGGACTCCTCATCACTTTGGATCTTAATGATAGCTCAACTGCCAAACGTGATGTGCTGGTGAGACTCGTCAGCATACTCCTCAGCAGTTCGAGCTCCATTTCCCACAGAAATTGCACTGCACAGAAACCGTTGAGAGAGTCAAGATGGCGCCAAATGTAGACGGAAAAACAGGGATTGCTGAGATGTGAAGCGATGCATCACGGGGCGCTGGGACAGGAAGCAGAATGACTGCCCCCTCCGCCCCCTTCCCACAACGCTTGGCACCAAAATGGGATGAGGTGCTCTGTGGGATAGCTCCCCATAATGCACCACTCCCAACAGCGCTGCAAATGCTGCAAATGTGGCCACATTGCAGCGCTTTCCCGACACAGCTATACGAAGACAGTTTTAACTCCCAGCACTGCACACCTGCAAGTGTAGCCAAACCCTTAGTAGTTCTGCAATTTCACATTTGAGTTACATCAGAACTCTTGGGTGAATACCATCTGGTCCTGTTGTGCAGTTAACATAGGAATTCCTGGCTCAGATCTGTAACTTAAAACAACATTACTGTTCATCTCCGCAACTTTTGATGTGAAATAATGTAATCCCTACAGAAAGTGTAACACTGAAGTCCTACAATATAATAACCTGATGGATTATTATCCTTTGTGACTATGTACCACTGGAATTAAATTCCAGGTTTGAGAAAATCTAGAGCTGTCTTGAAATCCAAGCAAAGCTGGACAATCCACTGTTCTGTTTATTTCCATATATAATAGCCCCATACAGTCTACTCATTTGTATGGAAGGATCATTTGAATCTTATTATCAAGTCCTCTGGATGCTTGTTCTGATTAATTCAAGCAGTATTGATTTATTACATGAAAAACCTCCTATTCCAACAGTACAAAGAATCAATCTTTTGCCAACCTACCCTGCTGGTGCATTTACTTTCCCTGCACAAAGTTTTCTGCAGATATTTTTCAACTTCATCAAATGATAGGGAAAAGAGTTTACTGCAAGCTTCAGCACATGCTTAGAGCTGACTGATAATTGGCTTAAGGGGACAGAACAATTTTCCTTTTTTTGCCAGAGAATCTGGGTTAGTATATATTTATATATGTGTAATTTTTGTACACGAGTGACAGCAGAAGCTCCAGCTATCATGTTAAAAACTTGAGTGCTCAATTAGTCAGTAATTTTGAGAAGTTTCACTCCACTTTCTATATGTTGCCACAATTTTACCTTTCTGAAAGTGTCTGTACTAAGCAAAAATGTCATAGCATTTGAAGAGTCTGGGCAAGTTGCTCCACGTGGCAATGTGAAGATCAACGCTGAGGTCACAGCAGCTCCCTGAGCCACTGGATCTGGAAGAAATTTATTCAATCCCAACACACAGCCCTTTCTTCTTCCTCCCATTACTCTTTTCCTTAGTGCTCTGTCTCCCAAACCTTCCTTTTTTCCTTTGAAGTTGGGAAAGCCAAAGGTTAGTAGTAAACACATCACACCACAGACTGAGCACCAGTGTTCTAGAGCAGTATTTCTCAACCTATTTATCATTGTGCGGCCCACAAAGTGTTACCTGATACATGTGAGGACCATCCCTCTTATCCCATGACTGTCTACTTTGCTTAAGAGCCTTTGATGAAGGACCTTGTCATAGGCTTTGTGAAAGTCCAACTACACTGGATCACCCTTGTCCACGTGTTTGTTTACACTCTCAAAGAATTTTAATAAATTAGTGAGGCACAATTTCCCCTTACAAAAGCCTTGTTGACTCTTCCCCAATACACCATTTTAATCTACATTTCTGATAATTCTGTTCTTCACCACAGTTCCCATCAATTTGCCTGGTACTGACGTTAAGCTTACCAGCCTGTAATTACAGGATTGCCTATGAAGTCTTTTTTTTTTTTATTGGCATTACATTAGCTATCTGCCAATCATCTGGTACCGAGACTGATTTAAGCAATACATTATATCTCACAGTTAGTAGTTCTTCAATTTCAAATTTGAGTTACTGCTGCAGGTTGAGAACCACAGTGCCCCGCAACTAACCACCTCCACAAACCACTATGCCCAGTGCCCTCCACCCAGAGACCTCTCCACAGAGCGGGATGAGGAGCAGAGAGCCCGGCATTGGGTAGGGGGTAGGAACCCCAACCCCACAGTGCGCAGGGCCAGGGGACAGCCAAGACCCTGACCTTGGGCCCCACCACAACTCTGGATCCTCTGTCACAGGGCCGGGCAGCAGTCAGGACCCCATAACCCTGGACCCCACCGTGCGAAGCCGTGTGGCAGCCGGCAGCCTGGAGCCTGAGCCAACTGTGCGGGGCTGGGTAACAGCCAGCAGCCTGGATCCCATGGCCCATTGGCAGCCTGGAGCCCTCTGCCCACTGGCAGCCCAGAGCCCGCAGTGCGGAGCCAGCGGCATCCAGCTTCCTGCAGCCTGGATCCTGCTGCACAGAGCCTGTAGCCAGCAGCCTGCAGCCGGTGGCAGCCCGCAGCCTGGACCCCTCCCAGAGCCGACCATGCAGCAGGGCAGCTAGGAACCTGGAGCCCGCAGCCTTTAGCACACAGCTGAGCTGGGCCGCAACTTTGTGCTAATTGGGCCATATGCAGGGCATGGTTTGAGAACCACTCTTCTAGAAAGATATTTTGATTAACCAAGAGCTCTCCCTGAGTTTCCAGACACTTGCTATAAAACACCCTATCTTGTTGACAACCACAAATGTCTTGTCAACTTCTCTCTATTGTTCTCTTTTTTACAAATATTGGCACTCAACTGGGACTCAGGAAACCTGTACTCTATTCCCAACTGAGCGATTGGCTTGCTGGGTGATCTTGGGCCCATTTCACCTCCTTGAGTCTCAGTTTTTCTATCTATACAATAGGGAAATGATGCTTACATTATTTTTAAAGCACTGAGATCTACTGATGAAAAGCGCTGCATTAAGAACTAGGTATCATATATAGATAATACCATCATAGATATGAGTAAGTGCAGGATAGATACAATAGGTAGTACTGTCCTAAAAGATGGACTTCTTGCAAAGCAAGTGTCATGTAGTGCTTTGCAGTCTTCCTGTCTCTTCTAGACCTAGGTTTATTTGGCATTTATGCAATAAATGTCAGAGGAACATGCTTGTGTACCTTGCAGCAGTGTCAATAGCAGAACATTCAGCCAGGAAAGCCTAAACCACTGTCTATTTTAAGTTACTGCACCCATTGTTAAGAAAGTAATACTTCCCCAAAAAATAAACAAAAGCCTTCACAGACTGGTAAGAAATGATTAGATGGACTCTTATATTTAGTGAGAAAGAGGCTATTCCAAAGGAATCACAACATTCTTTTTGTTTTCATAAAATGGGTCAGAAGTTTAAAATAATTTAAAATATCTTATCTTAATATTTTCTTTGCTACATTGTATTATTTTTCAGTTCACGACTGATGCTGACTTTCCCTCAAAATGATTTCTATGCCAGTTGTTTGTGGAAACTGTCCAGTGAAAAGTGGAATTGTGTGAAGACATACTTATTTTCTAAAATTTACATCCTAGCATCTTTAGCTCCTTTGCCATATCTCCTTTCATACAGTATAAAGCTAAAATTAGGCATTAGCTTTATCTTCAATAGCCTAGTAAATCTGCAGTTTATTTTATAATTAGAATGGCTTTTTCAGTAACACAATTGTTTTTATGGTGTAGAAGTCAAAATACCTATCAAAAAGTAAAATAACTTGTAACTGCAAACTTCTTTCAAACTGCATAGTTTGAAGAGTTCACTCGCATTCAGCAATGGGCATGGTTGTTGGTTTGAGTTCCTGTCCCAAAGCAGTGTGACATGCTCTACAGATATGAAGACATTGGATTGCTTGCAGTCTAAGTTATAGGTAGAGACATTCGAGTCCAAATGGCGTATTTTAATCCTTAGGTAACAGATTGAGGTACTTCCCTTTACTACATTTTCAGAGGTTTGCACAGAAACTAGCCACAGATTCCACTAAAGTCACTGACTTGCTTTTAATATGAAGGGGTACCTAATATGTGCATACTCTAAAAGGCTGAGTAATATAAAATAATACATATTAAGAAATACATTTTTCACACTCGTGATTTGTCAAGAGAAACGTCATGGACTGAACACTAGGTTACAAGCCAGTAATTCCACAATACTAATTCTTCCTCTACCACTGATTCAGTCTGTGGCTTTAGAAAAGTCATGGTGTCCCTAGGCCAAGTTTTCCTACAATCTACACTGGTGCAGATACCTTTGCAGAGGGCCATTGGTGGTTTAAATGCCACAGGAGAAGATGCAGCAACATCCACAGGCAGGCAACACATCTCCCACTTTGGGCAGCACAGGCCTGGAAAGGGGCAAGACCAAGGACTCCTTCCATTTCCTCTTCATGCACAACTTCTATGAATCTCTGGTGAAACAAAGCTGTTGTCCCCTAGCAGAGCAACCATGAGAAGGTGATGGTGAAAGTACTGCCTGCCCTTCTTTAAATGGGTGAATATTCCAGGGTGTAAGGGGCTAGACTCATGTAAGGAGTTTCAGATTGCACCTCCTTATGCCAGAGAGGATGAATCAGGCCCCTTGTCTTCTCAGTGTCCCCATCTGTGAAACTGGGATGATAGTAATTATTTATTTCTAACAGTTAACTAACAGGCCTCAAACAGATAAATTGCTACAGATGTGCTAAGTGCTATCTTAATTATCATGAATACTTCAGAGTATCTTCTTAGTAGCCGGAGGATCATCCCGCCTCATGCTCCAATGGCTACTGCTACACTTTTTCTTTTTTCTTTTTTTTTTTTATCTTTGTTAAGGAGACGAAACAGAATAATTCACTGTTCTCAGTCTCATCTTTCAGAGCCATGTGGAACAAATTCTTCTAAAGGCAACTCCCTTGCTTTCCCAACTTAATTCACCAGTTTTCAGCACAATCAGCAATGACCCTGCAAAGAATCCTGTGGCACCTTATAGACTAACAGACGTTTTGGAGCATGAGCTTTCGTGTTAGTTTATAATGTGCCACAGGATTCTTTGCTGCTTTTACAGATCCAGACTAACACGGCTACCCCTCTGATACGTGACAGCAATGACCCACACACTCATATTCCACCCAAAGGTATGTTGAGTGTTTTACCCAGATCATTTGTCTATGTGGAAAAAAAAATCCAACAGGGAACAGGAAATTCCCTGTTATTCATCCTATGGGGTTTTCAGTTGACTCTTCCATTGGTAGGTGGGGTTTGTCCCTCTACCAAATAAGCAGGATGTTCAGCAGATGCACTGAAATCCCCAGGCTGTTGGAACTGAAGACTAAAGTTCTTCAGAGAATGTTTCTCCTGAAACCACATCCCACCCACCTAAATGCACATTCCACAGCTCAAACTGCACTAACATTCCTGTTGATTCCCTCTTTGTTTCTCAGATGAGGTTAATGCATCCTCACCCTTTTCACTCACAGCCTAACCCATCCCCAGGTGGATTTCCAGAGTCTGGGCAGAGGGGGAAAGAGAAGTGAGATGCCACCACAACAGCTTAATCCCTTCAGTGACCTCTTGCTGGGTGCCCACTAGTTTTGGAGTCTTCTGCCAGCAGTCAGGGAGGGGATAGTTTGGCCACAGATTGCTGCAGTGCTTCACTCCATTACTATGTCAGGTGTCCTCCAACATTGGCACTCCTCCACATCAGCTTTATCTCCTATTCCAACTGGTATCACTTGCAAGGCAGACAGTATAACAGCAGACAAGCAAAACAACTCTGATTTCAGAAGCTGCCGTTCAGTTCTGCTCCCAAAAACAAGGAACAAACTGTGATGGATCTCAAGCCAAAACAAAATACAAAATATACGTTTCATATTTAAAATGAAAAATAGATCATCAAGCAGCAACAAATGCTGACAGTGCAGTGTCTCACATTCATTTTAGTACAGAAGAAATTAAATAAAACCACACCAAGACCTTTTGGGGGTGGGGGGAACAAATCACCAAATCTTGGAAACTTGCCAAACAGCTTTTCACTTTTTAATTTTGACTTGTACCAGCCTGCTATGCTGAAGAGAATGCATAGGTAAGGAAGAGTCCTACTGCTGGAGGTTTTGCTTTTTAGGAACTTTTCCCCCTTCTCTTTTCATTTTGATGATAAAATTCAAAAGCTAATAAAATCAGACAGATTATAGCAACACTGATGAATGGCCACGTCTGGATTTCCTGTCTGGAGACTAGAGCAGAGAAAGAGATGAGGCAGTCAGTCAGAGAAAGAAAAGAAACATCCAGCAGATGGATTATGTCTGGCTGCTCCCTTTATTAATACTGATCTGTATCAGAGCAGTGATGAATACAGGGAAGCACTCAGAAATACTAATGGTTTCACCCTTTAAGTACTAATTTCTAGCCTTCTATCCCATTTGAGATTAAAAGTGCTCTCTGATCTTGTCATTGATGGAAATGGTTATAATGAAGAGGCTATGTTTTTGGGAAGAAAGAATATACTAGATTTAATGAAAAATATTGAAATCAGCTTTAGATACAGAAAAGTTGTGCACTAGAATCATAGAACATTGGAGCAAACTATGTTACCCTGAAGCAATTTATATTATTTTTAATGCAGTTTCAAAAATCCCTAAAATCTAACCATTTTTTAAAATCTTGACCCTTAGGAACTTATCAAAATTGCTGTTTTGATTAAACACATGGATACATTTAAAACATAAAAGATGAGCTGTGTTAAGATTCAAATATACAGAAGCACAATTAATTAAACTAGCACATGTGCTTCGCTGAAGCTAAGGTTATTTCAGCATTATCATGGTAAATTTCTATCAAAATTTTACTTAAGAGTTAACATGTATTACAGTTTGGCATATCTACAGATACTAAACAGGAGATGCTTTGCAGAATCCAAAATCTCCGCTGGTTAAATGTATTCTAAAACACAAATACATTGTCACGTTTTTAAACCAATAACATTTATTAGTTATAAAACTAGACAAGCATTTAAATCAAAAGTGTTACCACAAAGAGCACTAAAGTCCGTTCTGACTGGAATATTTCCCAGTTGTTTAATTTGAAATTGCTCATTCAATTTTACTTTTTCACACACAAAAGCTGGGTTTTTTTAGGGGGGAGGAAGGGTTTGCATGCATTACTTAGGCATGCAGATGTTTACATTTAGATCTTCTGCATAAGTATTCAGTCACCAGAGCTGATTTTCAGAGCTGCAAAACACATTACAAAAGAAATGGAGCTCTGGTTTGATGGCAAGATGTGGGCCTGATTTGTTGTGCAGTCCTGATTTTAATTTAGGACTGTGGAGTTAGCAATGGTCAAAGACTGAACTGTTTGATGGGGAAGAGGGTGTGGAAGAAGAAATTGCCCCGATGTCCTCATATAAAACTAGTGAAAGAACATTCTCGCTTAACTAACTAATCTAGTTTTTTGACTACGTCAAAACAGAGCAAATGATAGATTCCTCCTCAATTACTCAGAGAGACAGAACAACAGCTAAACATCATCCAGAATTTTTCCCATCTGTACTTCTCTAGTTTGATACCTTCCAAACTGAAAGGTGGCTGCAAACCCATGCTATTTTCCCCAGCTGTCAGGACAATCTCATATCCTAGCCTGGACCTGTAAGGCCCAGCTGGGTGAGTTTCAGGTCTGTCTTTACTGAGCCACAAAAAATGCAAGTGAGCTGAGCATGTAAAAGTGAAAATATAATTCCTCTCTCTGTGAGTCAGTCTGAATGTGCAGACACTACAGACCACATTCTTAGGTGGTCTAAATCAGCATAGATCCACTGATTGCGATGTAGTGACACCTATGCACTCCAGCTGAGAATCTGGCCCTGGGTTCCAAATAGCAGGACAACATAAAATGCATAAGGAAGCATAAGGAGCTCAAAGCTGATCTAGGAGAGGGGGGTCTGAGGGAAAAGGAGAGTGGAAAGGTCTCTCCCATTGGCTTCCATGAAGAGCATTTCCTTCAGAGAAGGAGGGAGGGCAATGACATAAGCACCTTGTAGCCAAAACCTGCATCTGCTGATCCTGAACATAATAGAACATTGTTCTGAGTGGGAGTTGCTGGGCTCTGAGAACTTCTGAAAATCTGGGCCTCAGCTGGTAGTGCCAGTGCTGTAAAAGGTGTGAAGGGAGAAAACAGGGATGACATTGTAAAGTTTGTAAAAGCAGCAAAAAGTCCTGTGGCACCTTATAGACTAACAAATGTTTTGGAGCATGAGCTTTCGTGGGTGAATACCCACTTCCTCGGATGCAGTCATTGGATGCAAAATCTGATGCATCCGACGAAGTGAGTATTCACCCACGAAAGCTCATGTTCCAAAACATCTGTTAGTCTATAAGGTGCCACAGAACTCTCTGCTGCTTTTACAGATCCAGACTAACACGGCTACCCCTCTGATATTGTAAAGTTTGTGCACTAACATCTTCCCTCTTTCCAGATAGTAGATAGCCAGGGCCCTGTTGGAGTGGGCTTTAATTCTCAATGTTCAGGAACATCTGCAGCCTTATAAGCCTCCATCCTGGACATAGGACCTGACTATTTGGTTCAAAGCATCTCTCAAGGGCAAATCTGCCCCCATTCCTATATCTGCAAATAGTCCTGACTATTGGAGAACTGGTATAATGCAACTGTGGTGGGAAGGGAAATGGGAAAATATTGCTGTTTGCAACCATGCATACTGCAGAATTCAGTTCTACAAGGTTTCTCTTTGCACAGGCCCATGGCAGGAAGATCCACTACTAGAAATGTTGTCTGAATGGTAACATGAGTGGAAGCTCAATAGCTCTGTGAACTTCTGAGGAGAATTCCTTCAGTTCCTGTGCCAGCCATGGCTATTGAAACTTAGCATGAGAATTTGCCCCTTAGAATGTAAGTCACATGTTTGGATTTGCATAACTTTGGAAAGCTCACTCAACGTTACTGCAAAGTTTTTCTTCAGTAAATTTAATTAACCAAGTTTAGGCATGGGCTTAGCATGGGCCAGCAGCACACTTCATGCACCATACCTTCACTGGGCGAGTCACCTCTTTACTCTACTCCAGCCTAAACATTAGGTTTACCTTCCGATCTTAAGATTTAAATGACATTTTCCCCAGTAATTGTAATCTCTGTGCTGACTGACTGACTTCAAAATCACACCAGAAGAAAAATGGTCTAGTAATTAAAAGCTCAGGTCTAAAAACCAAAAACATCTCAGTTATCTTCTTGGCTCTGATACAGGATTTCCAGTATGGGTTTGAGAAAAACACTTTTTCTCTCTCTGTCTCAGTTCCTCCTTCTGCAAAATCAGGGGATTAATAATACAGCTAGTCAAAGATTTTCTGATGAAATCGTTTCATCAAAAAGTGCTGATTCGTCAAACCCCAAGTGTTTTGTGAAAACATCTCATATTTAATTAAACAAAAATAGGTTTCCATGGGAAACCTAACAGCTTGCCAAGCTGCTAGGGAGCCCTGGTTTCCAAGATCCACAGCTCCAGGGAAGCCCAACTGTGTGGGTTGCCCCAGGGCTGGAAAGCCAAGTCTCCCTGAATCCACAGCGCTGGGGCAGGCAAGCATCCCAGGGCTTCCACGATATCTACTATGAACCCAGAAGCCTGAAACCAGAAATTGGCTCCTGAACTTGCAACAAGTAACCTGGAATTCCTGAGAACTCCAACTTGAGCCAGAGCTCTCAGGGTCTCTATACTCCCTGCTGCAGAGCCAGGAGCCTGGAAGCCCTAGGACAGGCTCCCAGGGTCTGCATCCCTGGCGTGGTCCCACCACCTGGAATGCTCCAGCCAAAGAACCCACAGATTCCACACACTGGGACTAGATGCTTCCCAACATAATGGTGACAGAATCTGGCCAAATGAGATCACTAGAGTAAGAATTATTTTTTTGTAATCCTTCCTTTACAATTGGTCACTGAACACCCTTAAAATTAACTTTGTTCATTTAAAGATGCACACCAGTAAATACCAAGATAATCAACCATGATACTTATTTTCTCTCTGTGCCTCACTCTTTTTAGAATTTCTCTGTCAACACAAAGTACAAGATCAGCCTGAGCATTGATATTTTTGGCTAGCATCACAATATCAAAGGACATTTTTACCTTTTACAATATTCTATTCTGATTTTAAAGAATACTTCATATGTCAATACATTTAAATCCATCACACAAGAGAATTGTGGGGGAGGCTATTGGTTTAAGTATGGAATTAAGTAAGCTTGATGCATAGAAACAATTTGGGAAGGAAGAATATCTTTTTAAAACATTGCACAAGCATTAGATGACATAGGTATTTTTAAAACAGGTCTACTGATGTGGACAGAATTTGTTAATAACCTTGAATCCATGATTTATGATCTCTGTCCAAGAATCTGATGCATTTTACAGCTCCTACTGGTATCAGTATTTTTCTAATTCCATAATGTAATATGGAAACTAACTGTCTAGATTTCCCCCTTCTGGATTTCCATTTTCATTCTAACACTTTCTTTTAGGAACACTAAGTTCCATATATCTCCCCTTGTAAAGTCAGCAGCAAAACAGGATGTGTTTGTATGGATTTCCTCCAGCTGTGTTCTATTTTAATATGAAGTACTATAAAATCTTGAGAATAAAGTTATTCCCTAAACAGTTATTCCAGATATGTATGCCATGAAAACCAATAGCTATGCTAAATATGCAATAATCTCAAAGTAATACTGCCTGGGATGAGTAATCCTCAGAAGGGGTTTGAAGTTAGGTACTCATTATCTAAAACTTATCCCAGTATGTGAACGTCTTTAATCTATAACAATGGGCGGCAGATCTCAAAAGAATAAGAGTTCCTTGGGAGATTTCTCGTAGTAGCAGTTCTGGTTGAAGCAGAAAACCAGGAGTGAAATTCTGTCCCCATTGAAGTCAATGGCAAAACTCCCATTGAGTTCTTCGGAGCCAGGATCTTATCCCAAAAGTGTAAAAAACTCTTATTCCAACATTTCAGAAAGGTTTGGTACTTTAAAAAACAGCTGTAGGTTTGGGGAATTGATGTTTGAGTAAAACTGGTACACTCATTTCTAATTAACAGGAAAGAAACATGATCTAGCAAGGACATATGTGGAGGCATTTTGCTGAACTCACATCCAACTTGCTCTTTGATGGACGGGAAGATCCTAGTTATTTGTCTCTTGCTTTTTTATAATTCCATTTCTGCAAATCTGAAAATTTCTTAAGGGCTGTATAATCATCTTTTTTACTCCTTGATCCCATGGAAGGGCTGGGAGATACTTTGTTTTTAATTGTTCCAGGAATATCCTGTCTTTTTGTTCTGTGTGGTTCACCTCCTCAAGTTATAACTCATCTTTCTAAAAGTTATTTTTGTTATAAGAGACACTGTTGTTTGCCGCCTTTTTCTTGCTACCTAACTGATCACTAACATGGTATACAACGATTGCAACATACTCCACAATCAGCCATACACACATCCGTAAAATATTGGAGGGAACAAGCCCCCACTGAAGACAAGTGAATAAACCAAATCATTTTTTAAGAAAACAACACTCTACAAAAGGTTAGGAAACTTTACAAAAATGGTAGACTGCTAATTTTTAGACCTCTCATCATACAGGAATGCTTTGTCTCAAACTTTCCTGTGATGTTTCCCTTTGGAAGAAGACCACCCAGAAAAAAAAATCACAGAGAATGGTTTTCTTTTCTCAGAATTGGAGGAGGTTGGAGTCCAATACTGGATCATTCTGGTTAAAGTTTCAATTGCGTTCTACAGTGTCATTACAGTGGCTTCATAAGAATGAGGCAGAACTCAGACACTGTTCAAGCTGCCTACTACAAAGAATGCAATTGGTAAAGAAAGACCACTCCAGTAAGATGGCACTTGCCATGCAGCACTGACTAAACACAATAGTACTGGAGGACGACGCTGATGCTACCACCGCAGAAGATGACAAATCCAATTATATCCTTCTATGAAGATTTCTTTAGTACTTAGAAAAATGGGAACAATTGTAGTGTTTCAATACATTTTTACAGAGTTCAGAGTGCAGCATATGCCCAGTTTATTGGTCTGGATAATTTGGCCCTTTTGTGATTACAATAATGATGTGCATAGTTCTTTTCCCTTGTGACTCTCTTTGCTGTGGTTGGCATAAAAAAGCCCACTTCAATTTCTTTTTTCTTCTTTCCCACTAGAGACCTCTTCCTTCCTTGCAACTACACTGATCACCTGAGTTCCAAATAATCTCATCCTCATCCAACCAATTTTTTTTGTTATGTCTCTCAAAATTATCCACAAGCATGCCTTTGTAACTAATGACATTAACTGGGTTGAGAGCAACAACCAGAAAACAACCATAACAAAAATAAATCCAGCTAGTACATGAGTGGGTCATTATTTAAAAGTGACATCCAGCATCATTGCCTTCTTGGGTTCGGTCACTAACTCAGCTACACTGCCACTGACAAGTCATTAGAACTCTGAATGTTCCAGACCTAAAAGGTACAGTGGCCAGCTGCAGACACCACACTTCTTAAAGCTTCAAACACTGTAACTTCCAGGGGTATTTTAAATGCAAACCCAGGCCCTTTGTCAGTGATATCTAACAGTTTCTTGGATTATATTAATGTACCATTTCAGGCTACCCTATATGTGATCAAAAGTCAGAATAGACTAACTTTAGGTTGAACATAATAGCTCATGAGAGAAGTCAAGAAAAGCAAGCAGACAGGTAACAAGGCAGTGTGGGTCCAATGTGCAGCTTTGGTCACTAAAAAAATAATCCTGCAAAAATGGAAACGTCAGTCCCCACCAAATAATGATGCCTGGCTTAGTGACATGGCTGACCTCCCACCTAACAAATGACTGGCATTCCACAGAATGGAAATGCCCAAAAAATTCAAAGCAATGTGGGCTGACTTTCCAGAAGTCTATGATTGATGTAGACCCTGAAGAGAGATATGTCTTTTCCCACTCCCTTCCCTTTATCCTAACCCTCTCTTATTACTTTGTGTATTATGATGAATCTGGTATTTTGATGTAGTTGTTGTATTTGGAAACGTTAATGAAAATTATAAATATAAAATTAAAGAAAGGCAAGCAGAGAGCATAAAGAGGGAGAGGCCTGCAAAAAAAACAGCCCAAAAACCTAGGATTTTCATTGCCTCAGGATAAAAATAATGAGTCAATTGGGTCAAATGGCAAATTCCATATCCATAATATCCTAGCATTCATGGAGCAATTAATGTGGTACAAGACAGTATGTCGATTTATTAAGACTGCAATTCAATTAGTGGCAGTGGTCCCAGCCACTGAAGCCGTCCGCCTCCCACCGCCCCATAGAGAAAACACAGTGGGGTTCAAGGCCTACAGCCTTCTACTTCCTGCCTCCTCATCACAGGAGGAAGAGCCACTCACCCAGCATTTCTTGGGGAATGACCTATAAACGTAGTGCACATCAATATGGGCTGGGGGGCAGTATTGAGAGGCGCCCTCTGCACTCCTCACTCTAGCAGATAGGAACAATGAGGTGGATCTGAGTCTTAGCACTGTCTTCCTCTGACTGCCCCCAGTCTCTTGAGGAGAAGCTTATGAAAGACTCCTGATCTCCCTGGACAGCGGAGCAGAAATGGAGAAAGCAGCAGAGGTGAAGACCTTTACTATCTCTGGCACACTTCATTAATTTTCATTGTTTTGTTAAAATGGACATAAGTGTTTGGGAGGGAGGGGGCAGAAGCGGTGACTGTACAGGCTAAAGAATGGTCAGAGGGAACAATGGGAATGATTTAAAAAGATTAATAAGTTGGAGATGGTTATAAACATGTATGAGCCAAAAAAACAGAACACAGGCAGTTTTGAAAATGGATCAGAGCTAAAAAAAAGAGTTTAAAGTTTTAAGTTACTGGATTTTTAAGCAGGCAACAGGAAGGAAGACAAAAAACAGCTGTAATTCCTTAAGGGAAGGATACATAATAAAAGCTAAACAAGTGTAATATTTTCCACACAGAGCCTTGCTTTTCCTTTTGAGCATTGTACACCACAGAGAGTACATAGTACGCACACATACAGATGTGCATACAGGTTGTTATTTTGTCTTTGTGCTGTCTCTGTTCACTTGCTTACCACACAGGTTTCTTCTACTGGATTTCTACAGCCAAAATAAATTTCAAGTCTTGCCTCTACTGTAAGTCCTGTCTTGAAAGCACACTCCACTTTAACAGGATTTTGTAGCTGAGTCGATAAGGTGAACTCAAATTATTCTGGTCTTTGCACATTCATTCCTGGATAAATAACTGGAGAACATGGCAAAGCCTTTTTGCATGGCAAGCCATTTTATCTTCAAGCAGAACCACAAATGGATTATTTATAGATGGGAAGGCAGCTCTCTAAGTAAAGCATAAAGGGCAGAGATTACAGAAGATTGATTTCCACAGCTTGTTACATCCATAAACCTATAACCCAAATAGGTGCACCGGGGAGAATTCCCTTCTTGAGGTCAGCTGTTTATTTTTGGCATGCGCTTACAAACCGCGAGAGAGCAATAGAAGGGCATCAATATGCTACAGTTAGAAAAAGCTGGTACAGAATAATATTTGAAATACTACCCCCACCCCCGCCTCAGTGTTATGAATCATAATGGATAATTTAGAGGTAAGCTCTATTTCCCACCTACAGCTAAGACAAAGAATATATGTGAAAATATTTTAAAGGAGTAGGCTATAAGTTCTCAGTGTCCGCTATAAATAATTTGTGATTTTACAAAAATCAGCACAAAACCAGCAGGAAATGTTACCAACATCAGCATATGGATCTCAGGTTCTTACCAACTCCATTTGGAGGATGAAATGCAAACTTTTAGAGCTTTTTCACCTGCTTCCATGAAGTCAAGTTGTGCATTTCTCCCTTTTTTCTTTACAGACTTATTAATAGCAATGACACACTGTCAAAACCCCATTAAAACAGATGCAACTTCTATATGTGATGAATATCAGCTTTTTCAGTTTGAACAATATGTCCTTTCAGTTGTCTGATTCAGAGATTTTAGGTGCATAAAGAGTGAGGATGGAGAGAAGTACAGTAGGTAGGGTTAGGAATCCTGGGTTCCATTCCAGCATCTACCACTGACTCACTTTGGGCATGGATAAACCATGTAACCTCCAAGTCAAACTTACTGCTATCTGTGTGTGTTGCAACAGTTAATGTTGTAAAGCACGTTTAAAATCCTTTATTAGTATATTTATTCCACTGATGTCAAGCTGAGGGTGCACAGCATCGAACAAAGAGGTTATCAGCATTTCACAAGATATAGTTGTACAAGATCAAAATTAATACGTGTAAGTTCTTAACCATTTTTTTCTTATAGTAGGATCTTTTTTTCATTTTCACTGAAGTTCTTGGCAGACTGCTCTGTGTTCTTGCCTTTTTTTTGATTGTCTCCAGTTGATTATTTTTGTTTATTGCACTCAAATTATTTGAAGGGTAATATACACTCGCTTCTACTCTGAGGGCTGGCGAAGCGTTTCTTAACTGGCACAAAGTGTTTCCTCTTGGCATTCTATTGCACGGCAGTGAAAGTTCTATTATGGAACATCTGGAACACTGCCCCAATCAGCAAAATGAGTAAGTAAAGTAAACTTAAATAGATTTTCCTTCATCCCTATTCTGTGCACACATCACAGCTGTTAATTTTACAGACTAGGCTCTGCAGACAAAGGATCCATACAACAGCAGCTGCTTCAGTGTCCCAGACTTTGTAGTTCAAATTCCAATAGAGAGCTTCAAGTTAGTAGCAGCAGGACTACAGTAAAAGCATCTATGCAGCTCCAATGCTTACTGTTAAATATTGAGCATAAGCAGAACTAAAGCAAGTTACAATACACACTAAAAATAATAGCCTAGGCCAGTGTTTCCCAAACTTGGGACACTGCTTGTGTAGTGAAAGCCCCTGACGGGATAGGAATGTTTGTATACCTGCCGCGTCCGCAGGTCCGGCCAATCACGGCTCCCACTGGCCGCAGTTCACTGCTCCAGGCCAATGAGAGTTGCTGGAAGCAGCAGCCAGCACATTCCTCAGCCCGCGCTGCTTCCAGTAGCTCCCATTGGCCTGGAGCGGCAAACCACGGCCAGAGGGAGCCGCGATCAGCCAGATCTGCGTAAGCTGCAGGTAAACAAACCAGCCAAGCCCGCCAGCAGCTTTCCTTACACAAGAGGCATCCCAAGTTTGGGAAACACTGGCCTAGATTCATGACAGTTAGGGCCCACATCTAGGGACTGGACATGAGGGGAGAGGGATGGGAGGGAATCATGGAAAAGGTCCTATTTTATTTTAATACTTCTGTTTTTCTCAATTTAAAAAGTATATGAAGGGAAGATTCTGCAGGTGAGCATGTGGACTGTCTCTGATCGCGTATACATGTATTCAATTGCCTTTTTATCATAATTAGGCCGACAGTCAGTAGGTTCAGAAAGCCAGGGATTCAAGATTCTGAAAATCTTGTGCTGTCCTCTCAGTCTTGTTGATCATGCCCAGTGGCAAGTAGGGTGTTCCCAGGGTTGGGAGAAGGGTTCCAGGTCCCAGCTATGCACTTCTGCAAAAACACCAATCCTTCCTCCTCGGGGGTCAGAGTTAACATCTGAAACAAGCACCACACTTAACCATAGAACAACACTTTTATTTAGCCTAGGTAAAGCCAGAAGTAGATCCAGGTCAGAATCTCCAGCAGGAGTTACACAGACTCCTTTGTCCCTGGCACAGCATACAGCAAAAGAGCTTCCCCCACATGCCTGACTAGACACATACAAGCTCTCTGCTCCATGCCAAGGCAATCCTCCCCTCACACACACATCTTTGGGTCAGTCCAACCTGTCCATGCATTTGACACTGGCATAAGGTGTGAGCTCAGAATGGTGGGTCCTGTTGCATAATCTCAACCATTCTGTGAGCTTCAGGCTAGGCATTTATAACAGACCCCTTTTGATAGCCATTGGCTCGCCTTCATGTAGCTCCCCCTCTGCCACAGCTCAAGGCTTCTGCTTCCTATGTCTGGTTCTTCCTTTGTTTCCTATCCAAATTTTCCTGGGCTCACCCCTCAGCTCATCTCCCATCTGCTCATTCGCTCAAATTCTCCCAACCGTCAGTTAATTTTGTGTTGTGGTTTTGGAGTGGCACTCTCCCCAGCCAATCAGTTTGTGCAGAGCAGTAAGAGGGGACCAAGGCGGGGTGGGGAGAAAGGAAGGGGATAGAGGGAAGGAGCTTTCTGCCTAGACCCACACTAGTATCTCAATTATTGACTTTCAACACAATTTGGACTAATTTGTAGTTTTGTGTACTGTGCTTTAAGAACACATTTTAATTTCTTAGTAACAAAAAAATTAATTTTCCATGCAAACCTACTTTACTGTGATATGCATTTCATTATCCTATCATATGCCACGCAGAAAAGATATTTAAAGTAAGTGCCTCTTTATAGTAGCAAAATGAGGCATTTCTCATTACATAGTTATAAACTCACTAAAGAGGGTGTCCACTGATGTCAGTGGAAGTCTTTCCACCAATTTCAGTGGGTGCTGCATCAGACCATAGTCCTCAAACCTCCAAGCAGCTCCAGATGCCTAGAGAAGTCCTCCCACGTTGAGCTCACAGCAGAACTGGGGCCTCAATAAATAACACAGCACTATGAACATAAATGACCAAAGGGGACGTGAATACAAATATAAGAAAAATTTAAAAGGAACAGAACTCTGCCCCAAGCCCAAACTTAATTCTGTTTTGGGTCCTGAAATCAAACTTGTTTTCTCTCCAGGAAAATTCTTCATAAGGGACTACATACTGTGTGGCAAACATGCTCAGTGAGGACCAGATTGTGATGCCTTTATTCATTTTGAGTAGAACCTTACTCCTCAAATAGCACTGTTCAAATTAATGAGACTACTTGGAGTAAGATACTAGTACTCAGTGTGAATAAAAGCCTCAATCCAGTCCTGCATGGCCATGTCTACACTAGGGAAAAGGTGTACTGATCATACATTAGCTGGTCAAGGTAAATCCAAGACTCTCCCTAAAACCTACCTCAGGCAGTTACCACATTAAAATTAGATCTTGCCTTGTCTGCACTAAGATGTTAATATGTTAGTCAACTCACCTTTTTTTCCTTAGTGAGGACAAGGCCAATAAGCAAAGAAATGAAAAGACAAAATCCATACAGGGAATTACTCCAACCTGCACTCATGGGAGTGGGTGGCTGGTTCTTTCCTACCTGATGATCAGTTCTGGAAGTCCGTGAAAATTTACAGTGGGATAGATCCCTCAATTTCTAACAAAATTGGAAACATCTTACATGAAACATTCCCAGTGGGGGCATTTTTTTCCAGGACTCTATCCAGTAATTTTCCAGTCTGGCAACGTTTAAATGGTAGCATTTTTAAATAATGTCCATATTTTTAAGAATTCATTTAAAACTAAAGCTTGTCTGGAAAAAAATACTAGAATTCATTATTACTGCTACACTTTGCACTTAAAGGCAAAACTATTTATTGTTAATTCTGAATGTTGACAAGTATCTAATAAAAACTGTTCCAAGATTACTATATGCATAAAAATGTGGTAAGTCATATTACTCATGTAATTTCTCTGTGTTAGACTTCCTAAATAAACTCTTAGACAAAGATGTAGTTAATTTTAATTGCATAGAGAATATGTCTGAGTTCTAAGTACAGGTATAACATGCTGTGCCAGCTCTTTTATACTGGCTTTCTTATTCCTCACATTTCATTTTGATCACCCTGTTAAGTAGAAGTTCATATGCACAAAGGGAATCATTTTTCTTTAAAATTATTTATTAAAAGATTAATGCGCACCTTTAGGTCTCCCATAAGAGCCATGTTCCAATATCTGTGCTGCTTTTATTGAAGTGTGCAAGAGTGATCCAAAAATTATTATTTTCTATAGTAATATTTCCAGTGTTATTAAGAAAATCTTTATCATTCAGTGAAGCACCAACCTCATACATGAGCTCCATACAGCATATGGACTCATGCTGAATTTGAAATGGAACAAATCAATCAAAGAAATGCAAAGAAATGCCCAAAAGAAAAACCTACCCTGCTTGGGTGCCCACTGTTTTCCTTAAATAGCCTCCTTAATGACAGGTGTTCAGGGAGCAAGAGGTATTGCCTTACTGACACATTGCACTGGTTGTGTATTTCTGGAGGGAAAAGTTAGCAATTACATGCCATTTTTTAATACAGATCTGATATGCAAAATGTGCCTATTGGTGTGAAGATGCTGTTCTTTCTCTGTAGCAAACATAAGCTACTTGTGTTCGTTTTCCAGTCCTTTTACAGTCAATCCTCACTCAACTTAACTCTCATTTGCTACTGTTGTCCATGCTCACCTCTTGTTGACCCATGATGCCACCTTTCATTGCCGAATTTTTAAATTTTCAAACCAGCACCCTTCTGCTTTTTCCCATGCAGCCTCTCATCCTTGGGAGGCATTCCCTGTAAACATCTGCAGAGCTGCCTCGTTATCCACCTTCAAATCCCTTCTCAAAAATCTTCTTTGCCCTGATGCCTACAAAAAACTTGACAACAGTTGAGTTGTTGGTGTGCAGAGACCACAGTTTTACATGCTGACTCATATGGTCATATTTGCTTGTACTCCCCCATTTGTGTGTATCCATCTGTCACCTCGTCTTATCCTTAGACTGTAAGCTCTTTGGGGCAGGGACCAAATTTTCACTCTGTTTTTGTACAGCCCTTTGCATCATGGGGTCCATGACTGGGGTTCCTAGGCTCTAAGGCAGTGGTTCTCAAACTTTTGCATGGGTGACCCCTTTCACAAAGCAAGCCTCTGAGTGTGACCCCCCCTTATAAATTAAGAACACATTTTTGTATATTTAACAGCATTATAAATGCTGGAGGAAAAGCGGGTTTTGAGGTGGCAGCTGACAGTTCACGACCCTCTGAGGGGGCCTGACCCCCAGTTTGGGACCCCCTGCTCTAAGGAATACTACTACAGCTACAACCAATAATAGCAGCACTGCACACTGCTTACCGCTTTATATTCCCGAGGAGCACACTTTCCCATGCTTATTGTGCTAACTCATAGGCCCTTGTTAAATTTGTATGGATTTTGCATATTTACTGTTTTATTGTCTCTTGGGATAAATACTCACCTGTTTAGCTATCTCATGCAATGCCATTTAGTGCCAAGTTACCTGCTTAAACAAACACACCCTTAGCACTTACCTGACTTGGTCTCAGGAAGGCTAGCCCTAAGGGATAATGATGGACTGGGAGAAGTAACTAAAGTGGAGGTTAGCCAATAGGGATGAATGAATGACTCCTATAATAAGTCATAGTACATCAGTTAAAAATAGCAAAATATACTAACCACAAATTCACTGCTTCAGCAAACATTTCTACCATTTAACTTATTCTTTGGAATACTAGCAGAAAGCAAAGAGAACGGCTGCAAGAACTGACGCAGGGATACATAACTGAAGTCTTGGTTGCTTCCCTAACATAGTCCTGTTCCTATACATGTATTTTATAATATTGAAAGACATTACATGCTCTTACATGGACTTTTGATCAGGCCCTAGTGCACCTTTGTCCATACTGGAAAACCACCAGTTTGTCAAGACTAACAGTTGCTGTTGAAAAATAAGTCATATTTGGGAAGCAACTGAACCATGGAACTATATGGTGAAAAACTGCTTTGCTGTAGCCAACACTTAGTCTTGGCTCTCATGACAAATTTCTTCACTCCTCCCTTCCAGCAACCCTACCAATTTTGTTTTCTCAAAGAAAAATGTAAAACTGCAGTAAAAAGTAAGATGCTATTAAACACTCACTTTTTCTTATGCATTTCAGTTACAGGAAAAAATATTATTTGGCTTGGGGTCAATCTTCCGTGAAAATCCACAGAGTATTAAATAGCTTTACTTTTAACGTACAGCATTTTATAACGAGTAAGCAATGGACTAGAACAAGGAATCATTTTATTCATTCTAATGTGTTTTCCTTAGCTGTTTTACCACTAGTTGTAGAATCTCTACAGTTGACAGAGTATGTTAGAAATTACATAAAACAACATACAGTTTAATTCACCACTGGAAAGAAGGACAAGAAGATAGAAACATCATAACAAGATGATTTAAAACAGCATGAGCTCTTGATTTCAGTCTAAACATCTATCTTAAATTACTGCCTTTTTTTAGTGCATAGAGAGAATGGAATTTTGTGAAAGACAATTCATTTTAATGGGTTTTACTGACATTCAGCATGGATCTACTAGGCCTTACTTCTGTGCGTCTTCAGATATTTTTTCCCTTCCTCTTCTGTATAGAAAGTGCGGGATATTACTCAATTAATGAGAAATTATTAGTTGTTTGACAGTGGACGTGGCCACTTGCAAAGGACTGTATTCATAAAACACAGTGCTTCATGTCATTCTTTGACATTGTTTTTAAATTGACATGAGATGCTGTTCTTATGCTTAATCCATAACAGAGGAGCAAAAACCCATGTCAGCATGTGGCAAGCTAGGATTTTAGCTAAACATGGATTTTTGCTGAGTTTAAGCCAGACCCTCCCCTTTTTTATATTGTATCATATTCAGAGTCTGTCATCAAAGCAGTCTGCCATATTACAAAATTACATATTAGCCATTACAAAAGTGTCTCCCAAACTATGTGTGTTCAGTTAGCACCCACTCTGCATCGTCCTTAGATCTGTGATACAAATGGAAGAAACTTTCAGACTGCCTCCCTGAAAAGAACCAAGCACTGTTATTCTAACACTGGTATCACCAGGTGAGATAAAGGAAGAACTCATGTTCCATTGCTTGAGTGTTTGAGGGATTCCACTCCCAGCCCCTATAATTCTTAATTTCCAGATACTTATTTTAGTCACTTGAATACTATTTTGCATGAGATTGAAAAAGGGAAATTACAAACAATTTATAACATAGTATTACATTCTGCTCCATGGCACCATTCCTTAAAAAGCAGCAGTGTGAACACTTTGTTTTGAACTAACCCCTTAGAGAAGGTTTTGTAAAACAACAGGTGTAAATTAAGCACAATTAAATTTTACATTGGGTCCTTCTGGTCTTTTATGGCCTGACACTATATCACAGCTCCTATTAGCAGCTCCCCGTGGAGCCTCTTTTTGTTATCAAAATGACAGCTTACATCACCACTAGCAGACATTACTTGAAATGTAATATAATCGAATACTCCTTAAAAAAAGAACACAGCCCCTTTGAAATCTAGAGCCTGATCCAAAGTCTACAGAAATCAATGGAAAGATGCATCCACTTCAGTGATCTTTGGATCAGGAGAAGTGTCAGTTTAAGTGGAGGCAGGAGGGAGTTTAATGTAGAATTTTTACACCTACATAGAAGTCCCTTCACCATTTGCTTTGGATTTGCAATCACGGTTTCCTGTCTTTTAACAGAGGAAAAGAAAAATAAAAAGAGGTTCTTCTCTAACTTTGCCTGGTCAACTCATAGGGCAAATACCAAATAAAACTGCTAATTTTAAGGCTTTGTCGTGTCAATGCCTTTGAGTCAGGAGCCATTGTGCTACAAGGCACATGCTATGAGGATCAGTCTAACCAAACCCATGCACCCGTGCAGCTCTGTACTGATGCCATATCTTCCAGGGCTCCAGAGTATCAACATTTGTGTTTTAGATTCATAGATTCATAGACTCTAGGACTGGAAGGGACCTCGAGAGGTCATCAAGTCCAGTCCCCTGCCCTCATGGCAGGACCAAATACTCTCTAGACCATCCCTGATAGACATTTATCTAACCTACTCTTAAATATCTCCAGAGATGGAGATTCCACAACCTCCCTAGGCAATTTATTCCAGTTGTTTAACTACCTGACACTTAAGAACTTTCCTGATGTCAGCTAAATCTCCCTTGCTGGCAGTTTAAGGCCCATTGCTTCTTGTTCTATCATAGAGGCAAGGCGAACAAGTTTTCTCCCTCCTCCTGATGAACACCTTTTAGATACCTGAAAACTGCTATCATGTCCCCTCTCAGTCTTCTCTTTTCCAAATTAAACAAACCCAATTCTTTCAGCTTCCTGCATAGGTATGTTCTCAAGACTTTATCATTCTTGTTGTCTTCTCTAGACGCCTCTCCAATTTCTCCACATCTTTCTTGAAATGCGGTGCCAGAACTGGACACAATACTCCATTGAGGCTAACCAGCGCAGTTAGAGCGGAAGAATGATTCTCGTGTCTTGTTTAACACAACCTGTTAATGCATCCAGAATCACGTTTGCTTTTTTGCAACAGTATTCACACTGTTGCTCTATTTGCTGTGGTCCACTATGATCCCTAGATCTCTTTCTGCCATACTTCTTCCTAGACAGTCTCTTCTCAGTCTGTATGTGTGAAACTGATTGTTCCTTCCCAAGTGGAGCACTTTGCATTTGTCTTTATTGAACTTCATCTGGTTTACTTCAGACTATTTCTCCAATTTGTCCAGATCATCTTGAATTTTGACCCTGTCCTCCAAAGCAGTTGCAATCCCTCCCAGTTTGGTATCGTCCGCAAACTTTAAGAGGGGACAGCTTATATCTCCTAAGCAGTTTGGCAATGAAAGCATTCAAGGACAGTGTGGCATCATCATTGTTACCTAGCTTGAAGCCTTTGAAGCATCCATACACTTGCTTCATGGAGAACAACTGCACGAGAACCAGATGGTGTTAAAACACTGCCTGGACATCTTTGAATCCTTAGAAAGATATTTGCACCACTTTGGGGTACCCTTGTTGCATCAAGGCTGCTTACTCTAGTCCAGTGGTTCTCAAACATTTTTACTGGTGACCCCTTTCACACAGCAAGCCTTTGAGTGCAACCCCCCCTTAAAAATTAAAAACACTTTTTTATATATTTAACACCATTATAAATGCTGAAGGCAAAGCAGGGTTGGGGTGGATGTTGGCAGCTTGCAACCCCCCATGTAATAATTTTGTGACCCTCTGAGGCATGCCAACCCCCAGTTTGAGAACCCCTGTTCTAGTCTACAGTATCAATTACTATGTTTTTCAAGATGGCTTTACAATAAGGTGACCAAAGAGCAAGTGTGAAAAATCGGGACAGAGTGTGGGGGGTAATAGGCACCTATATAAGCAAAAGCCCCCAAAATTGGGACTGTCCCCATAAAATCAGGACATCTGGTCACCCTACTTTACAATGATGTGCAAACACACAGCAGGCATGCCGATGGAGGTGCGGGGCAAGGGGCAAAAAGATCAGTTGCCCAGGGGCCTGGGTTATTTAAAAGGGTCCGGGGGCCTCTGGCCGCCATGGGGGCCGGGAGCCCCAGGCCCTTTTAAATTGCCTGGGCTGGCCACAGGACTCCTAGGTGTACGTGACTGCTCCAGGTCCCACGCTTTGGGGGGCCCCACGGGCAGTCCCGGAAGTGACGGATTCGTCATTTTTATCCTTGGCCCTGCCCCCGCCAGGGACAACCCTGGCCCTGGAGCCTTGAATTTCTGTTGGTGGGCCTGACAGCAGACTATTGTTACATCCTGACATAACATAGTTGTGCATCATAACCCTCTCTTCAAGGTCTGAAGCATCAAGGGGCCTGCTTTAGAAGACAGTTCTGCACAGATATCACACAGCAAAAGCCCAGTGATGTTTAAGGTCAGGGAAAAAAGGATGCAATTCTCCTTTTACTTATATTGGTTTTACACTACCATAACTCCCTTAACTAGTTATTCTGGATTTATGAGTCTTACAGACAAGAATTAGACTCACAGGAACTAGGCTTTAAATGGACTTTTTAATTGATGCTAGGAATGAAACTATAGTATATCATCCAAGTATGCCAACAAAGAGTAATAAGTTTTGGCATCCCTTAATGTACCTTATTAGATGCTGAAAAGACATTTTGGCATTAGACAGCCCAATAGCAATCTATTAATTAAGCTGTCTCAGGAGGGTACATCAAAAGTGCTTTTGTGTCTGCCCCACTTTTATATCTACACCTCTACCCCGATATAACACGATCCTCAGGAGACAAAAAATCTCACCGCATTATAGGTAAGACCGCGTTACATCAAACTTGCTTTGCCCCCCCCATCCTTGTTCCCTGAATGCCCTCTCCAGAGACCCCCATCCCTAATCACCTGTGGAGGGAAGCAGAACGCTGCTGCTGGGAGCTGGCGAAGTGGAGCGGACTGGGGCCAGGCTGCTCCGCCTCTGCCGCTGCTGGTGAGTGTGGGAGGGATCTCTTTCCCCAAGCCCCCTCCCCCAAGCAACACAGCTGGGGCCAGGGCAAGGGAAGCAGAGCTGGCTGTTCCCGGCCTCCCAGCTAATCCCCGGGGCCACTCTCGGGCTGCAGGGCCCCCAAAAGTGCCCTCCCACAGCTCCTGCCCCTGGCCGCCTCCAAGATCCTCTGCCCCTTATCAAACGCCTCAGCCCTGGCCTGGGCCGACACCCTTAACACGCTGCTCAGAGCAGTGTGTCAGAGCTTTACCATGTTGTATGTGAACTGGCCTTATATCGGGTCAGGTTATATTGGGGTAGAGATGTATCTTCTTGCTCATAGAGGCACTTGAACATGATCACCCCAATAGTATTGTATTTAATTTGGGTTTGAAATCTCTTTATGGCTGTGTACATTACTAAATATATAGGCAATGAAAGACCAAATCACTATTGCTTCCTCCCCAATTAATTTGAGAAAAATATTGCTGTTCTTAGTTCCATGGTTCTGTAATCAATAGACATAAGCATGTCCTTGTTTGTTTCTACTTTTAAATACCAGTGTTGGGGAATTTATTCAGGGACTCTCTCAGTTCGTGGAATGTAATGCTTGACCTCTGCTATTCAAGATCATCCATGTTCAGGGAACTTGTATGTAAAGATAGCTACTAACTCTTAAGGATGAGGATTTCATTTATTTGGAGTTGGAGAATATTTCCTGCTTACATTACCTTTTTTAGAATTTATTATAGTGATTCAAGTTACTAAAAAAGACAGTATTACTTTACAATGCATAAACAACCCTAAGAGTTTTCAGGCATTTTCTTTAAGGATTACAAAAAATTTCTACTAATCCTGTTGCATACATTTTCACATTATCAGGAGTTGTGAATTTGACACATCAGATGTCAGATTTGTAAGCAAGGGCAGAGTTTGGGAGGATGCAGGGGGGCATTGCCACCCACCCCAAAAAGAAGCGAGGTTTTTGGGGGGTCATTACGCGTGATCATGCGCCACTCCCTCTCCCCCCGATTTCTGCGAGTGCCGAGCTGCCCTGCTGAGCTTGCTTGGGTGGTGGGGAAGTGGAGCTCTGTCCTTCCAAGCTGCGCCTCCCCTTCTGCCCCCAGCACGTTTCGGGTTTCGGCTTGCGAGGGGGTCGGACGGAGCGGCTGTTCTCCGGATCTCTGCCTCGGCAGCTGGATGCCACCTCCTGGGTCCTGGTGGCCGCCAATTTCCCCTACAACAGTGAGTGCCTGGGGAGGGGGCAGGGCAAGAGGTGGGGTGGAGGGAATAGACAGAGGGGAAGGGGGTGGGATGGGGCAGGGAGAAGAGAAGGGGAGGGAGATAAGGCACAAGACAGAGGCGAGAGGTAGGGGAGGGGAAGGGGAAGAGAATGGAATATAGGAATGGGCGGGGGGGGGGAGCAGAAGCCCAGCAGCAGCAGCCCCAGCAGAGGGGTGGCCACAGCAGCACCAGAGCAGTGACAATGCTGCAGCAACCAGTGCCAGAGTGGCCACCAGGCACCAGCAGTAGCTAGGGTTCCCATGTTAAGCCAGCTTGTCCCCCGCAGCACTGGCAGCCCAGATACCACTCCAAGCAGGGGGAGAGAGCCAGTGAGCCTGGGGAACTGGCTTATGTGTCTGTGTGTATATGCTTTGCCTCCCCACCCACAAATATAGCAGTCAAACTACACCTATGCTTTTAAGTACTCAGACTTGTAAAAGACTGGACGCCATTCAGGATACACTGCTTTAAAATAGGCATTCTTAGAATGTGCCAGTTCAAGACTGCAGAAAACTTAAGGAAAGTGTAAAGACATGGAGGTAACACTGATGGACACAATATTATTCTAACTATACTGGGAACAGGGGAATTGCCATATGCGGGGGGAAATGTTCCATCTTATCTGGTATCCGGCCTCTGGCTGTAGCCTATGTCTTGAGAGGAAGGAATAAAGGTAATATATATTGTGGGGATCTGTCATAAATAGATAGCTAAGGGTTAATGTTTCTTTCACCTGTAAAGGGTTAACAAAGAGAACCAAACACCTGACCAGAGGACCAATCAGGAAAACGGATTTTTCAAAGCTCAGGGGAGGGAATGTTTGGGTCTTTGTCTTTGTCT
>NC_133769.1:40426564-40504299 GCF_003597395.2 Chelonoidis abingdonii
GGTTTGGGGAGACCCAAGGGAGCCAAAACCCTGGAATTTTTGGCTGGTGGCAGCGAGATCAAATCTGAGCTGGTAATTAAGCTTAGAGGGGTTCATGCTAGCTTCTCAGGTTATGAACGCTAAGGTTCAAATCGGAGTAGGAAAGCTACAACAGATCGTTATCCAATACCTTCCTGACTCCAACTATTCTGCAATCTTGAAGCGGTACATTTCAAGAATGTCCATTTCATACCTGAATGGCATCCAGTCTTTCTATCAGCTGATGCCCTGAAGGATGAGAATGAATATTCTCTCAATTTTTGCCTTAGCTATTTTAAATGAAGTATTATTATCTGTACAAGGGAAACAAGGTGGGTAAGGTAGTATCTTTTATTGGACCAACTTCTTTTGGTGATAGAGACTTGATTCTCTAGAGACCTGAAGAAAAGCTCTATGTAAGCTCAAAAGCTTGTCTTATTCACCAACAGAAGTTGATCCAATCAAATATATTACTTCAACCACTTTGTCTCTCTAATAACAAAGGGATCAACATGGCTACAACAACACTGCAAACAAGGTAGTTATCTTTTTTAAACTAGTTTTCAGAAATCAAATTAGTAACTAGAAAATCAGTTTAGATTAGATATGGATTTCCGAAGGTATTCCATAAAAGACAGTGGTTTTTCTCAACGATTTGTAAAGAGCATGGACATTTTTAAAAACTTTATTTTAAGACTGTAAACTTCCTTCACTCCCATCCCTACCACACGTACTGTAAAATCTGGCATCTACCATAGTTTCCTCTTACTTGTTGTCCTATCACCCACCCCACAACAGCTTCTGTCAGGACAGATTGTTTTGGTTAGAAATCTGGACCCAAGGTTTAAAAGAGTAAAGGCTCTAAACCTACAGCATTCATGGAGGACCATATTCCCCATGTCCCATCTCTTCCTCACCGAAGAACACTCCTAAACATTTATCCAACAATAGTAGCCCTAGCCCTTCCATTCCTAGATTCCAAGGATAGAGGGAGTCCCTTGCTGGCATAAAACTTCCAACTCCACCAAATTACAGCCAGTAGGAAATCATTCTTTACTCATTGGGAAGCTCCTTTCAGTTTGGAGATATTCTGGGATATTTCCATCTACTTCCTGTCCAGAAAAGAAAGGAATAAAATTGGGATTTTCAAGTTCAACTATTACGGACCAAGACCACACACTGAAGAATAATATTTTTTAAATGTCCTTCCTAAATTTAACTGTAGTTTGTGGCTATTGAAGAAGCTTTCTTTAGTTTTTTCTTTTATATTTCATCTTCAGTGACTGTTAAGCTGCTTAAAATAAAAATGAAAACATGGACGCTGAAAACATTGCTTTATTGCACTAGACTACATATTAACTGAAGAGGCAATATGCAGCTCCTTTTTTGTTCTCATGCGCTAGTGCAATGATGAAATATTTGTGTTATATACACTACAGGGGAATAATTTACTTGTTTTAAAATATAGAATATCAAATTCTTCTTTACAATATAGTATCTGTGAAATTCCCAGACCATGCTGATGTTCCCACTCAAACAGGAATGTCTCTTTCAACAGTGCAGTTGGGGGAATAGTATCAGATCTTTAACTGCACAATTCCTTTCAATGCCAATAGGAATTGTGCATGGAACCCTTCTGTGAGGTAACGCCAGCAGCAACAAGTGCCACGTTCAATATCTAGGGATTCCTCTTGCCAACACAAAACAGAACCTCAGCTCAAGCCCCCACCGTGTAATCTGGGCAAATTAAACACCACTCCCTAGCACCTCTAAGAGACACTACTTCCCTACTCATAAGTGCTGAGTCTGTATATAACAAAAGAAAACTTTTATTAAAAGAGAAAGAGAATCCAGCATTAATTTGGGAAAGCACCACAACCATGAATTAAAACACGGGTGGGGAACATACAGCCCTCAGGCCGGATCCGGCCCATTGCTTGATTTCATCCAGCCCACACGCGGGCAGCAGATCCGATAGGCTGGGGGAGGCCATGCCTCCCCAAACAGCCAGGCGAGGACCTGCCCATGCTCCGCCCTGCCCATGCCCCTCCCCCGTTTACCACCGTACAGCATGCAGCTCCTCCAGTCCCCCTGTGCTCCAGCTGGGGCTGGGAGTGCTGTGGCCGCTGCCCACCTGCCCGCCCACCCTCCTGGCACTGCAGGGCTCGGGAGGCTTGCGCACCACCTGCCTTCCCGGCACTCCTCTGGAGTTAGCCTGGAGTGGGCTTCCAGGCCAGTGGCCACAGTGGTAGTGGTGGGGGCTCACAACTCTGGTGGGGTGGCGGAAGGAGCGGTGCTGGGGGCTTTGGATCAGGTGTCTGGCCCACGATTAATTTTTTCTGTGGGTCAGTGGCTCATGATAGAAAAAAGGTTCCCCACCCCTGATTTAAAAGCACATAACCATAAATAAACACCCTCCTCACAATACATTGGATAGTGTCCTTTGCCTCAGTTTCCCACCTTGCAGTGTGACAATCCAACAAATGAATGTCCCTTCAATACACCACTCCCTTTTCCCTTCATTGAGCCCCACTCAGTTGGTTGTCCTTAGTCAGTGACGACAGAGAGTTCAGAGCTGCATTCACATGGGTTAACCTACCACCCCTGAAAAAGGCAGGGAGTGAGCAATGCCTCTGCTGCCACCACTGCCTCTGCAGCTGGTTCACTGTGGCTGCTGTTGCCTCTGCTGCTGCTTGCCATTCACTGGCACCTCTTCATTTTATTTCTGCTAGTGGTGAGTGCTCACTTCCACTTCTGCAATGCTGCCTTCTGAGGTTCTACCACTTAACCCAGCTCTTAGTAATTCTACTGGGTAGTGGGGAACCTCACTGCTAGCACTGTGTGTCTTGTCTATCACTGCAAGACTGTCCTCATCCCAGGTCTAAGGCTTAGCCCTGCTCATCAATAATTGTAGTTCTAGTAATCACTGAACATGAAACAAAGACTCCCCATTGAGCCTAAACAGGTCTATTATTAAGTCCCAGAGACCAGAGAATCAAACAATGTCTTCTCTTTTTCAGTAGCAGCCATGCCACAGGAGAATACCAATTCTCTCCTTCTCACCACCAGTGGCATTTGGCATCCCTACCCTCTGCTTTGAAAGTAAGGTTCAGTTTAGAATGACCCCCCTCAATCAGGACATGCTACAATTCTGCTGCCCTTTACTCACAAACTAAGGATAACAACATTTCATTACTCCAGCATTCAATACCAAAGTGAATTGTAACCCAACACCAGCGAAAATTGATCACTTTGGCAAAGCAGCCCTATCTGCTGACACCTAAGCAGAGTAGGTGTGTCTATGCAAATACATCCTGCTCCTGAAGTCTTTTCCCCACTTTGTCCCTAGATTGCAAGGGAGAGCTCATTCAGACCCTGCTTACGTGTGGTTAAAAAAATCCCACAATATCAAATTAAGAATATTCTTCTCACCTGAAATACCAAAAGCCTTAGAGGGGCCCACACCTGCAACATATATAACAGAGTCATTATCTGTCATAGCAATCTACAAGGTGTGTCTAAATGTATGATCTACTCCTGTATTCCTGCAGAGGATGCGGGATTTGTTTTCTCATTTGATTATTTTTGGTAGCATCTGCTGTAATACTCCCTTATCAAGTACAGGAATGTCAAAAGAAGGCAGGGTAAACCAGTGACACTTTGAAGAACCAAACATTAGGGTCATAGGTGTCAAAGTTACAAACAATTCTGGGAAAATTTAGAGGGCCCTTGTTTGATGAAGAACAATGGTTGTGAGCAAGGAGTACCCCATGATAAAATGGAAAAAAATAGTCTTCTATGGACTGTGTTTTCAGAAGTTGTTAGTGATTTTTCTGTCTCCATTTTTAGAAGCTAAACTTGAGACAGCTTGTAGGAGCCAATTTTCAAAAAAAGTGCTGAGCTCTTGCCCTCTGAAAACCAACCATTTTAAAAGTGCCTCAAGCTGGACACCCAAAAAGGGGAACCTAAACGCACTAGTCGCTTTTAAAAAAGTTAAACCTACAATTCGTGTCCTGGAAAATGAAAGGGTTTTCACATTCTGAGAAACATTTCACTTGACAGGTTTTATTTGATGATAGTATTGAAGCAGCTCTCCTGCAATGAAACACACAGCATATCACAAGTCCTGTTTGTCCATTTGTGACCATAATTTTGGCAAACTCCCCATAAATAAAAATTTAATTTTTTTAAAAGTCACCTCCTGCAACCTAATTCTTCCAGAACAGTCTTTTTTTTCATTCTACAAATGACATTTTCTGCAATTCTTTATAAATGATTGAGAATTTGATTCTCTGTGTCTGGAATCACAAAGTATATGCACACCCTGTCAGCAGGTCATGTGTATCCTATCAATCTACGTCTAATAGATTTTTTCACTTTTCATCAGTGTATTTCAAAACAGTGTGTAGTCTGCCTGATTTACTAAAAAGCTAGCTACAGAATCACACTTCCAATGTGTTCATCCCATCAAAGCCACAGCTCAAAATATCTGATTTATTACGAATCTTTGAGAAGTATGTGATAGTGTTGGCATTCATCCTGAAAATAATGAATATATCAACAGAGGAGGTCAGGGGAGGAATCCCTAAGTATAATTTGTTAAAATCTGAAGAAACTACAGTTCTCTGTGCAAGTGTGATTGGATTCCTAATGAATTCCTCCAGGATTTCAGTATGTTAATATATAAATAATTCCATACAAACCAGTGTTTTGTATAATCATACTTTTTTATTATTTCTCCAGTAATAGTATCATGGGTTTATTCAAAACTATTTAATTATTCATCCACTCCCATCCTCTTTAAATCTCTATTATTCAATTCCTGTTTCTCTTTCCATGAGCAAGCAAGCATGGTGCACAATTCAGTGGAAACAGGATGTAAGGGCAGATCCATAAGTGACATAAATTCACTTAGCTCTCTTAACACCAGCTGAGCATCCGGCCCTCTAGGCTTCAGCACATTGATATTTCCCAATGTCAAATGACATCTAAGGAGAATTTACATCAACTTGATGAAGATGCAAATGGAAGCTTATTTGGCACTCTGTAAAGCACGTGGAATTGCTTCTAAAGAAGGATTTTCGAGTAGACAGCGTATGATACAATCTACAGAATAGTGATATACTGGTATGTATTTAAATAAAAATTTCAAAGGACAATAGGTATGTGCTGAAAGGTGCCCAGACACTTCATTCTCACATGGGGAGCAACATATCAGCCTTACCTATCCTGAAGCAGATTAGGTTAGTACAGTACATAGCGTGGAATAGCTTCTCAGCAGCTCCAACGCCAGTTCCCCTGGAGCTCTATCAGCTCGTGTAAACATGTCCATTGACTTATGTAAGTGACCCGAAGGGCCTATTCCCCATACCAACCTCTCTGCAGGGAAGATTAAGGAAACCTGTGGGGCCCAATTCCCTCTTCCTGACACAGTTTCTTTAAGGAACAATCTTCAAGCTTCACTCCAGTTGCCTACTAGTTCTGCCCAATGGTCACCTGATCTTCTGTGGAGTCTTCATGGGGATTACTTTAAGATGTGCTTCCTCTCCAGTCATCTTAGAGAGAAGCTTTTAGTGACAACTGGATGGCCTCCTCTGCTGCAGCATAAATTTCAGACTGGAAATAAGGTGTAAATTTTTAGCAGTGAGGGTAATTAACCATTGGAACAGGCTTGTGACAGATTATCACTGGCCATTTTTAAATCAAGATTGGATGTTTTTTCTAAAAGATACACTCTAGGAATTATTTTGGGTAAATTCTGTGATCTGTTTTATATAGCTCACTAGATGCTCAAAATGACCTTCTCACCTTGGAATCAATTAATCTTGGACAGTATTGGAGGCAGAGTCCCTCCCATAGGATCCATACCCACAGCTTCTGCAAAACTGAACTACCTTTCTCCCGAGTGTAAATATAGGGCAAAAAGATGAAAAGCGCCAGCTTTATAAGATATACAGTTTAGTTTTCCCTTCTTTTTGGCACACGCTCAAAAGAGCAGCCTCATCAACCCAGTCCACATCTTGCTTCCAGATTTATACATTCAGTTGTGCTGTGATTTTAAGCATCAGCTATAATTCCTGAACTGATTGCAAAATATGAATTCCTACTTCTGAATGTATCAATTTCATTTCGTAATACATGCCATGCTCTAGATTGTTTTCCTTGCAAATGGTACTGATGCCAAAACATTACATTAATTATAACTAAGAATCCAATGCCAGGAAGTGTTGAGCACCAGGTGGGTGGTATTGAATGCCTTCAGCTTTTATTGAGTTCAGTGGGAGTTCAGGGCATTCAGTAAATTGTAGAACTGGGCTCCAGTAGCCAGGGCCTGCTCCAGGCACCAGCAAAGGAAGCAGGTGCTTGGGGCAGCCAATGGAAAGGGGCGGCACGTCCAGGTCTTCGCCGACAATTCAGCAGCAGGTCCCTCAGTGCCTCTCAGAACGAAGGACCCGCCGCTGAATTGCTGCCAAAGAATGAAGCAGCATGGTAGAGCTGCTGCCGAAGAGCCGCTGATTGCAGCTTTTTTTCCCCCCGCTTTGCCATTTGGAGCGGTAAAAAAGCTGGAGCCAACCTTGCCAGTAGCTGGTAAAGACCACCACCAGGGCCAGCTCTAGGCACCAGCTCAGCAAGCAGGTGCTTGGGGCAGCCAATGGGAAGGGGCAGCACATCGGGCTCTTTGGCAGCAATTCGGTGGCTGGTCCCTCGGTCCCTCTCAGAGGGAAGGACTTGCCGCCAAATTGCCTCCGAAGAAGAAAGCAGCACGGTGGAGCTGCTACCGATCACGATTGCGGCTTTTTTTTTTTTCTTTCGCCGCTTGGGCAGAAAAACCCTGGAGCCGCAAGGTTACATGACAGTTCTCATTCTAACCTTCCTTTCAATTGCCTATGATTTTGTGCAGCTTTCACCTTTAGGGGCTATAATTTTCCATGCTTTCCTTTTGTCCTAGACTCTTTTTTGGAAAGTTTGACCACAAACAGATAAGCTTGGGTAGGAGAGTGAAAAAAGCATATTTTACTCCATTTAAAAAATAAATCAACTATCTTTCTCTGCACATTTCTAGAGCCAAACTGGTGAAGGTTGAAAGGTGAGAATTTTGACATGGAAACAACCCAAACTAAAGGAGTGATCTTGAGTGGAGCTACTCCCATTTACACCAGCTCAGGATCTGGCCCAAGTGAGGTAACATGTTCCGAAGAAAACTGGTTTTGGATTTCACTAACTTCTGAGCCCCTGAAAAAGAGCAGTTCTCTCCCCGCCCTCCCCCCGCCCTTCCCAGCCCCAGTACTTATGAAGTGCACAGATAAGGATTCTCTGTGAAAGTACATGTGGCTGTCTCAGTTGTGTAGCTAACAGTACTGTAGAATACGGTGCTGCAAGTCAATACAGACACCTCGGGCTGAGTGAAGGGCTCTTCATGCATGTTGTAAGAAGGTCTGCATGGATATAGAAGTTGATTCCAGGGGTCCCCAACACGGTGCCCGTGGGTGCCGGGGCATCTTAATGCGCCCATGTCCTGGCCTCGGGAGAGCACCCACCGAAATGCCACAGCGGCATTTTGGCAGGGACGTCTCTCGATGACGAATCTTATTGCTGACAAGTGATGTCATCAAGAGGCATCGCTCCCAAATTTCGGCAGGGATGCCTCTCAATGACGCCGCTTGCCATCGACAAGTGATGTCATCGAGAGGCATCACCCCCGAATTTCGGCAGGGATGCCTCTCGCTGACGCCACTTGCCATTGACAAATGACATCATCGAGAGGCATCGCTCCCAAATTTTGGCAGAGACGCCTCTCGATGATGCCGCTTGCCTTCAACAAGTGATATCATCGAGAGGCGTCGCTCCCGAATTTCGGCAGGGACGCCTCTCAGTGACGTTGCTTGTCAATTTGGCGGCATTTTGGCCGGTGCTCCACCTCCACAGTGGTCCTTCAGCTGGCGCCCGCCAGCCAAAAAGGTTGGGGACCACTGGATTAGGCTCTTTGTACGAGAGCCTCACAATAGCGTACATTAGAAACTCTGCAAGTGGCAGACTCACTGTGGCAAACACTGGAGGTAGAGCCTTACAATTCAACAGGACCTGATCACAAATGTCAAGATTGGCCAGGTTGCCCTACCAACCCATGCCCCAAGGACAAGGTGGTGGTGCTGATTCAGGCTCAGTGACGGTGTGGGGAAGAGTGTCTGGGGTGGGTCTGAAACATTAATCAACCCATTTGTGTCCAGGTATGCTTGTGCTCAGGTATGGCTTTAAAATTAGACACAAGCAGACCTCTTATTTAAAGTGTTTGTTAATTAATATTGATCTGGATTCCATGCTGATGGGAAATTTGTCTTCAAATACTTACCAAAAGCAATCACAAGAAGTGACGAGCAGTCAGATTTACTTGATAATTTTAACACATATTTGTGGAAAATAAATTGCAGAATTTGCTCGGCTCTAATGGGAATCTCACTTTCAAACTTTTAAACTACATTTTAGAATGTGTTTTAAAAGCATCATTTAATTGCAGGTAAGAGACAGAAAAAAAGCATATGAAAATCATACCAGGAATCTCCAGTAACCTCCATTTTAGCCACTGCACAAAGTTTTTCCAAGAACTGTAACATATATTTTTCCAGTGGAGAGTATGTGTCCTAAATACATATTTACACTATCAACCACAACAGCTCTAAAGAGCTATTTTCATTTCACAGAGTAATAGTGTCTAAGTGTGGGCATGTACTTATCTAAGAGAACAAAAAGCTTACTTAAAAAGTCATTCCAGCTGACTGGTTACATATGCACATACTAAGAAATTTCTTACCTACTGTAACATGTTTAGAATCTGTTCCAGTCTGCTGGGTAAACCACTATTAGGAGCTATTAGATGTATAAATGCAGATTAATCATCTAAATATATATTTACTCAGTAAGACAGAAAAATTCCTCCCAAGTTGATTCAGTCTCTCAAACCTAGGAATATAGAATGTGCTGTATTATAGCAAACTGATGGTCCATCTAGTCCAGTATCCTAGGTTAGACAGTGGACAACCTCAGTTGCTTCAGTGGAAGCAATCCTATGGTAGACAGTTATGACGCAATGTGCCCCCAGGGGAAAATGTTCTCCTAACTTGAAACTAGGTGCTAGGTTTTACATGAGGGTATATCTCCTTTCCAAAGCTCTTGATACTACTGTTCAACACTGCATATTAGGTGTGATCTAAATACTTATTTACTCAGTTCCATGGAACACCTTCCATAGAATCTTAAAAAAAAAACCACCACTGAGTCCACTGACTGCACCAAGCCATGAAGCCTTTTGGGAACATATCATCATTATTATTCAATGGACTTCAAAGTCATTTTGAAGATTTTTGTATGTTTGGGGGGGTTCATTTTACTTAGCTATGAGAGAAATGGTGTTCAGAACAAATATGGTTTCCCCCTCGTCCGAGTGATTGAAAATGGAGACAGGTCTTAGTGATATTCCAGTTCTATTCCCAGTTACATGCATGAGCATCAACTGACTCTGGAAATGTATGTTCACTCTTTAAGTTGTGCTCCTTAAACATACAGTATTTAATATAGGGGAAACAAAGGTTACTAACCTGTCCTGGCACTGCTGTTCAATACATGTTGCACATGTCCATTCCACTTCAGGGGTGTGCATGCTGGTGCACTGCTGTCAGAGATTTTTCCCTTAGTGATACCCACTGGGGCAGTGCACGTGCTCTGCTGCCTTGTGCTGCTGTGTGATGGTATAAAGGATAGAGCCTATCCCAGCTCCCCTTAATTCCTTCTTATCAGACAGATTTCAACATAGAGGATAGAGGGTGGATCATGGATTGTACATGTGCAACATATCTGGAAGAACAACAGTTACAGAACAGGTTAATAAACTGGTTTTTTCTTCTTTTAATTATAACGCATGTAGTGTTGCTGTAGCCTCGTTGGTCCCAGGATATTAGAGAGACAAGGTGAGTGTGGTAATATCTTTGCTTGGACCAACTTCTTCTGGTGAGAGAGACACGCTTTTGAGTTTCCACAGAGCTCTTCTTCCAGTCTGGGAAATGTACTCAGAGCATCACAGCTTAACACAAGCTGGAATAGATTGTTTAGTATAAGTAGTTAACAATGTATTTCAAGGGACCAGTTAAGGTGAAATGGTGCGTTAACACGTCTCCTGTCATAGTGGGGAATTTTTATCTTTTGGACACACAACCTAAACTGCCTCATAGATTTCCACTACAATTTCAACAATCCCTACCTGATACAAGACATTTTTTTGGCTGCTCTGTTCTGTATGAGGAATACAGCATTAAAAAGCGCTGACCAGCCACCATTAGCTAAAGTGGGGAAGACTGAAATTTGGGCCCAATCAAACAAACAGACTAGAGTGGTGATAGTGAATCATAATGTTGAGAACCACATACGAGCATAATTTGCTTTACAGTTATAAAGATTTTGTAGTTAATAAAGATGGTTTATTGACCCAAGACAACACTATTCTTCTTTAAAAGGTCTTCTGACAGTAGAAAGAGTGATAGTAACATAAATTAACAGTTTTCATAATGTACCTCATCTGAATACTTTGCAATGCCCAGTATGAAACTAAGCTAAGGGGAGCCTATCAAAGAAAAGGAAAAGAAAGCTGAATTTAATATATAAGTATAAATCACCATTACTGATTGTGTTATTTGTGTTCATATATTTATTTTTGTCAGTAGACTCCATTTTTTAAAATTGACATGAACCTGCCCCAGAATTTCTAAATCTGCCACACTAGAGTGCCAGAGAAACTGAAGGGCCATGCAGCAGAATTTGCAGCCAGCTTGCCAGAATGCACAGTTCTCATATCTTGTCTTAAACTAGATAATGAGCAATTTAAGGCAAGATCTTGCTCCTATTACTTCAGAATTGCCAACCCCAAAACTCATGAGTTCCACTCCCCAAATCATGATTTAAAACAGCGGTTCTCAAAATTGGTCCATCGCTTGTTCAGGGAAAGCCCTGGGCCAGTTTGTTTACCTGCCGCATACACAAGTCTGGCCAATTGCGGTTCCCACTGGCTGCAGTTCGCCATCCCATGCCAATGGGGGCTGCGGGAAGCGGTGCAGGCTGAGGGATGTGCTGACCACCCTTACCGCAGCACCCATTGGTCTGACGTGGAGAACCATGGCCAGTGGGAGCCACGATCGGCCGAACCTGCGGACGAGGCAAGTAAACCAGCCCGACCTGCCAGGGGCTTTCCCTGAACAAGTGGAGGACCAGCTTTGAGAACCACTGATTTAAAAGAAAAATATTTGAGCTGTCTGATTTTTTAACTCCTCCACCCAACTTCCAATATGGGTGACAATTAGTATTGCTGATTTATATTGAGAACAATGGTTTTGGTGACTGCATCTCTACATCAATCACAAGTGGTGTGTCTACACTGCTACAAGAAATTCTTTATGAGCAGCATCTTTCACCGCCTTATGCCTGGAGAGAAGACAGCTCCAAGGGAGTTCACCTCTCCCCATTCTCAGGGTGGGTGGTGTAAGGAAAGAAAGAGGAGAGGAGAAGGGGAAAAGAGAGAAGCCAGTTTTTATTATCATTATTATTTTTTTGCAAGAGGGGAGAAAAGAAGAGAGTGCAGAGCTATCCTGAGCTGCTAGGGTCTTTCTTCTCCAACTTCCCCATCTATGACAATGGTATTAGCTCCTCCCTCTATCCCTTCTCTTCCCTCAAAAACTTCTCTCCCCTTCTCAGGGGTTGCGCAGAGCTCTGTCTGCCTCCTACAGCAACAGCTCTTCCACAGGAGACGAGGAAGTAGAGAAAGCAACTGATCAAACAGGGTTTTCCCCTGGGCAGTCCAAAAGCTCTTGAAAAGTAGGAGCTTCTGCACAAGACTGGATCAAGTGAGCCAGAATTTGTTACTTGCAAAAAAGTGCTACCACAGTGGGGCTCAGATTTGGATTGGGGCCTCTGGCCCAATCATAACAGGTTATTACCTTGGGCTGGACTATTTCACCAGTGACAACTGCACAGATACGTAAGTAAGTAACTGCACTTTCAATATAAACATGGCCTTTGCTACTTTAAACCCAGTTTAGACTAACCACACAGGCCATCAAAGCTCCTTTGGGGAAGTGTTTTCCAGCTACAAAATGCTTAGTGATCTTTCATAAACATTTACTGAACCTTTTAAGAGTACAACCTTGAACCTTCAGAATGAGAAGGCCAGATCTTGAATGGTGATATATTAGCTATTCTGTAACATGAGCATTCTTCCCATATCAGCACAGTCACTGTTGTAAAGTGCTGAAGAGAACTGACTACAATTAATCTTTTCTAATATTCTGGGATCCCTGCTGTGATGGAAGACAGACTGTTTCCTCAGCTAAGACATACATGGTATGAGGACTTATAGTTCTGAATCTTCAACATCTGTCCTTGATGACCCCCCTCTGATGACAGCTTGGAAAATTGAACTCTGCCACCAACTGGCCTTTTAATAAACAGAAGCATGTGCCCTTGGAAATAATTTTTTAAAAAAGGTCTAATGGCACCTAGAGGTAAAGCACAAGTGTCAATTTGTTTATTTAGAAAAATGAAATTGAGCTCAAGTTGTCTATCTAAAATGCCTACCCTCATGTTAAATAAAAATTGAATTTTTCAGGAAAGGGGTGGGGGATGGGTGAGCTAATTTTATAAATATTTCTCTGCTATGTGATCTTTGATAAATTGAATACCATTATCCATAATTTTACAGTTTCCAAAATAATAAAGTGCATTCTAATTTAAGTAAGAAACAATGAGGAGAGGAAGAATTGAGTAGCATTTACAACATATATAACCATGAATTACAAACAAACAATAAAACCTGCAAATCCATTACAAAGAATGAATATTAAATCAATATTAATGTTAGGCTCAGACTGCGAAATTTGAAAATGAATGCAGACTCTGAATACTCAGGCTTTGGCGAAGAGGCGAGTGTTTGAATCTACCAATCAGAAAGTTGGGGGCCAAAAGTTAGATTAGGATTGTGATTCCAAACCTCCTGCTCATAACTGGAGTTTTGGTTCAGCCCCATTTCTGCCTGCTACACATGCCAATAACAAGCTAGTGATACCATAGATACTAAAATCAGAGACCAGATCCCTCAAATCTTTTGATTTTCCTTTTGAAGAGATTGTAATTCTCTCCAAGCCAGCAAAGTCTCCGATAAATGAGTGGTATCAGCAGTAAATTCAGTGTACTACCTATTTCAACTCAGTATGGGAGTTCTCAGCAAGAACCACTTAGATGATTCAGGCCCTTCATGAGATTAGAGTCATGCAGTCCAAAGAAGGGATATTCTAGTATCATATTTATTCTCCTTCCAACTTTTTAATACAGCGACAAAGACCTACCAACCAAGGCCCAATTGTACCAAGTCTTTGGCCATCTAGGGTATGCATATACTGCAATAAAAACCCACGGCTCGCCTGTGCCAGCTGAATCATCCTCATCGGGCTTAGGCCAAGGGGCTGTTTAATTATAGTGTAGGTATTCAGGTTTGGACTGGAGCCGGGCAGTTCTGATTCTACTGACTAAAGGGCAGAGGTAGACAAAACCTTTTAGCCAGTTTGTCATAATCTCTAGCCTGAAAAGTACCAGCTAGTCACCAGAATAGTTTCTGATCTAAGCTGGCACAACTCCATTTATTCCAGTGACCTGTTTACACCAGAAATAAATTTGTCCCGGTCTCCAAACTGCCAGGTCATCTCTTGATGAAAAAATAGCTACTGAAAGAAACTATTGCAAACTGCTCAATACTACAGAGTACAGGAGAGGTATTTTATTTTTTTTTGGTCTGTCCCAAAAAGGACACCCTATACATTCTAATACATTAGCACATTTCCTTTATTTTGAACATTCCTGTAGGTCCAATAAATGTGAACAAACATAATCCTGAATTCCTCTAGGACCACAGGATTGACTTCATAAAATGTCATCAATTTAAAACATATGGAACAAAGCTGAACAAATACGTCAGTTTCAGATTAGAGAAGGGAAGACTGCACTTTCAAACCTTTCTGCTTTGTCCACCAGCCATTAGCCTCTTAATGAATGGAACTGCTCCTTTGAGGGCTTTTTTTCTATTTTAAGAATAGGACAGTTTCATCATTATTATTGCCAAGATTGAAGATTGGCAAAATGACAGCGTTCAATGGATAAATGTAGTTTCTGTTGAGGGGTACCCACTAAAAACCCATGCAAGCAAAACAGTATAACCTATCAGTAAGCAGATATAAAAGTTTTACAGCTAATTTTATTTAAACCACTGGAATGTGTGTGTTGACCATGCCTTGGTTCAGTGGGTATCAGACCAAAGAGTTAAGCCAATGGCATTTACAGAATTTGTGCACGGAAGCTTAGGAATGCAGCATCTTCAAATCTGTTTTTTTAAATCCTTTTCAGAAGAAAGTTAGCAAAACTCAGTTGAATCAAGTCCAAACTATCCAAAGCTAATTTCTGTATTTGAAGGATCAATGTATCAAATACAATCTTTTTTAATTATTGATATCTTGAATGTTTAAGACCATCCTGCTGTTGTATTACAAGAATAACCCCTACATAGAGTCTGTTTTACAACTACTGCTGCCGGAAAACTAACACTTCAGGAAAGAAAACCAGTATCACCACTTACTGCTTACTCTGGGAATTGTTTAAAAAATTTTGGTTTTGAAAATACCGCTGAACTTCAATGGGAACTGCAGGTGCCCTGAAACCCTAAAAATCAAGCCTTTTTTATAGTGGTGTAAATATGGATTTTAGGTCCCAAATGTAGGCAGACAGCCTGGTGTTCTTAACATCAACCTTTATATTTATAGTTTTTTTAATTAATTTCATCCTTTAATTTCAATTCCAGTCAGAGACTGAGCCGCTTTCTGTTAAGTACCATACATACATACAAAATTGAAAGCGTATGACAGACAACCTCAGTTTGAAATAAGCATGGTTTTACTAGCAACAGAGAAAATACCAGGCTAAAGGGGAGTATACAAGACTTTGAAAACTAGTTATTTGAAAAGGAATAAGAGGAGGGTTGGTGGAGCTAAAAATAACAGAGCCGAAACACTCATGTAAATAAACAGCTATAATTAAATAAGCACCTACAGAATTTCTGCTGAGAAAAGAAGATTCTCAGCAATGGCATTATTTGAATTATTCTCAAAAACATCTGTACATAAAGAGTAATTTCTATTTAATGAAGCGTCCTCTCTGCTCTGATAAGAGAAGCCACTGTATCCATCTCTGTTTATAAATACCTTTTATACCAAGTATCTCAGATGACCAGTGATACTCAATTTACAGTAGGAAGTAGTGCTGCGGGAGCCTGTGTGTACTCTAATATTGTTGCGAAAAAGTAAAATGATGTACTGTAAGTTATAACATAAAGAAGGCTATAGCAAGACTGTGCATTTAGAAGGATATTTTTACCCTGGCTTACTCCCTTGACATTTCAATTCAGAGGAAGATGTAGACATTTGTTCTGGCTTCTTGACTAATGAAACACTTTAAGGACAGGAAATTCTTGTTCAAAGTGAAGCTCCGTTCAGTAGATGTGTGTTGGTTAGATAATTCATAGCAAATGGAATAGATTCCATTAGAGGAGTCACTGTGGACAGAATAGGTCATCTGTAAAACCCTCAGTGGATGTCAAGGCAGGAGGGAAACAGGCTGGGGGAAGGGTTACATGAAGAATTCTGATTTCCCCTAGCCAAGGTTTTTAATTTGGGAGGCGGGGAGCCAGAGTGTTCTATCAGTAAGCTGAAAGTCTGCACTTAGATGTCTTAAAGCATTGTGAGAAATAATTTATTTCTTTTAGATGATCCTGGCATTAACAGGCGATTGAGTCTGTTTAAAAAACAGACATAATAGTGTACATGAATAACTATCCCAATGTTTTTCTTATGTGGTGATGCCAGAGCGCTTCTCTACCAACTGAATTCAGGCTTGCTGCAGAGGACAACATGCCTGCCTTAAGCACAACACCTCCAGGAGTTCCAACTGAGATGGCAAGATACCAGATACTGCAGTCTATTGTTTTAAGCCAGTATTTAACCCTGAACGTTTTCACGAATATCACAGAGCAGAATGTGGACTTGCTGTACTCGAAACAAGTGATGATAGGTTATTTACTGAAATACTGCGTGTGGTGGGGCAACTGCCCCACCCCCATGTAAGAGGCGGCTAGAGTAGGCCAGAGAGGCTTCGCAGACCGGCAGCAAATCAGGGAAGGGCTTACTGAGAGTCATTCAGGGCTGCGATTGGATACAGCCAATCCGGGCTTTGGGCCATATATAAAGGCTGCCCAGAACAGCAGGCAGACTGTCCCAGACCTTTGATAGGGGAAGGTCTGTCTCCAGAGCTGGGAGACTAGCACCTGGGACAGCGCAGTGCTGGGCAGATCCTAGGGGAGCAGAAGGGAACTCCAACCTGGTGTCTGCCAGGCTGCAGGCCCTGAGGGGAAGGGCCTAGCCGGTGCGAGGGGCCGAAGGGGAAGCGGCCCAGGGACATGGACAGACGGAGGGAGATGAGGGGAGGAAGGCTGCCACTAGAGGGTCCCTGGGTTGGGACCCAGAGTAATGGGTGGGCCTGGGTCTCCCCTCTTCCCCCTTGCCTTACACCCAGCCAATGGGAGAGGCCATCTAGGACTGCACCAAGCCCCTGCCAAGAGGGGTGTGACTTTGGGGGTGCAGTTGCCCACATTGGCCGGGGCGCAGAGAGACAGCTGATTCCCGCCCCCCTGGAAGGGTGAGGATGGACTAAGGGGCACTGCAGGTTGGGAGCAATGCGGGTCCACATGCCAACTGAGGGCGAGATGACTGATGGGAGACCATCAGGAGGGGGTGCTCCACTGGACTGAGCTAATTCCCAGAGTCACCAGCGGGGAGGCACTCTGGTGGTGAGTTTCAACACAGTTACACTGTGAAATTGCTAAAATGCTATAGGGTAACATCTGCTTGGATTCCCCTGCAAACAATGGGCATGCCTGTAATGACTAAAATAGAAAAATAAGGTACTGCCAGAATAGTCACTACTGGTGGCAGAAACACTGACTAGGGCAGGGGTCAGCAACCTTTGGCACACAGCCCACCAGGGTAAGCACCCTGGCGGGCCGGGCCATTTTGTTTACCTGCCACATCCACAGGTTCAACTGATCACAGCTCCCACTGGCTGCGGTACATAGTCCCAGGCTGCAGGAAGCGGCGCAGGGCAAGGGAACAACATGTATGAGCAACATAGAGGATGAAAAGGATGCCATCCAACTGAAGGAAGACAGCAACCAGTGAAAAAAATCCCTCACCAACAGTGATAACAAAAACAAGAAGTGAAAGACTGATTTAAAGACCAGCACACTTGAAGGACTGTGAGGTGGTAAAGGCCATGTCCCTAGGGATGGCTACAGACTAGTAACCTCTAGCCTCAGCAAGTCAGCATTTGTTTGTTGCAATAGGAACTGGAAAGTTGTGTCAATTCCCACAAGACTCTGTCCTCTCCTGGTCTCTCTAGTGATATTAATCCACATATCTTAGGTGATGCTATTAGGAAGAGGGGTACACTTTGAAGAACTTGTCTCCTCTGTAACATCCTGCATAAAAAAAGGCAACTGATAATTCTGTCTGGCATCAGCAGCCTTAATATCCTTTTGGACTTCTCTCTATTGCTGGATGTCAGATACCTATGGCAGCCAAACAGGCCCATTTCCACCTATGAGTGGCCACAGCAATGCACTCTCTATCTGGCTCAAACCTGACCACAGTGACTAACTTTGAAGACTGCAGAGTCCAACATGCTGTTTTTCATTTAAGGAGTAATGCTCCCTAGGAAGGGATCAAGATTAACATATCTTGAGTGGACATCCTTGTGACCAGGAGCCTGGAATGGGTCATACTGAGAATGCCACACTTAGGGCAGACTGCAAGAATCAGGGCAGACAGTCCCCCAAAACTGGTGGTTTACTCTATAATTAGATTTGCCAAAGCAGTAACAAAAGAGCTTCTACAGTACCACACTGGTTAACCAGAAGCCAAACACTGTTCCCTTTAAGCATTCCTGCCCTTGGCTACCATCCAGGCAACCCAAATCTAATATAGTGAGAGGTTATTGAAAATCTGTTTCACCATATGTGAGGATCTTCCTCATCCCAAAGGTCAGACACATACCCCCAGGTCAATATGAATCTCAGATTTTACCCAAATATCACACTGTCAGACAATCCTTAGTAAACTAGCTAAAGATTTAGTAAGAAAAGAAAGGAAGAAAGTTATAAATGGTTAATAGATCCTATACATACAAATGATTGCAAAGTCCTTATAGCAGATTTGTAGCAGTGAGGGAATAAACTGCTGGCTTGTAAAGTCTCCCTGGTAACTTCCAAAAGTTTGGAAGGTCCTCAGTCCATAGCTCAAGATGCTACTTTTATCTGTAAATCCTCAGTCCAGAGAATTTGAGCACGAAGGAGGTACCATGTAGATGTCTCAAGTGTCTTTTTTATATTCTCTTCCATGTGCATGGAAAATTACTGTCCCAAACAAATCCCACCGCCTCTGTGTATGGAAAGTTATTGTCCCAAGATGGAGTCCAGGGTCATAAGACTATGTCATATGTCTTTGCATGGCTTGCTAAATCTCAAGGGTTTCATTGGCTCTCTGCTGTCTGAGGCATCCTCAGGAAGAGCTATCTGTACAGGATTAGTTTCTTCAGTGGCCAGTAGTGAGAGTGGAGAGTACTTGATGGACCATCAACACACAGCTGTCTAGCCCTAACATAAATTCTATCTATTTGGTATCACCCAGGAATACAACACAAGTTTAAGATACAAATACATAGCCAAGACTCATAACTTCAGATACAAACATGATACATGCATTTAACCAGGATAATCATACTTGATAGACTGTAACTTTTCCATTGACATCTTACATGATATACTTTGTACAAGAACATAAAAACATAAGAATGGCTATACTGGGTCAAACCAAAGGTCCATCTAGCCCAGTAGCCTGTCTTCTGACAGTGGCCAGTGCCAGGTGCCCCAGAGGGAATGTACAGAACAGATAATGATCAAGTGATCCATTCCCTGGTGCCCATTCCCAGTTTCTGGCAGACAGAGGGTAGGGACATCATCCCTGCCCATCCTGGCTAATAGCCATTGATGGACCTATCCTCCATGAATTTATTTAGTTTTTTTGGAACCCTGTAATAGTCTTGGCCTTCACATCATCCTCTGGCAAGGAGTTCCACAGGTTGACTGTGGATTTATAGTAATTGTATAGAAGTGGTAATATCAATAATATAAATGATCCTCTTTAATCATACAGCATCACAGTCTACTGAAGACAGTAGTACATCTGACTCCTCAAATGAGAGCACAAGCAGCTAGGTTTTTCACTTTAGCTTAGAATACGACATGCTTCCACAAATGTGATTCTGAAAAGAATGAAGCAATTGTGATCATCTGAAGTGAAAACCTTTAGTAAGGTAATTATGGCCTCTCTTTTGCTGAGGAATATTTGACAGTATTAGGGCTGATTTTTGAAATGCTTATCATGTTTTTCCAAATTTATGAGATTCATAGTTGCTCATGCTGAGAATTAGATCTCAGTTTGAAAAACAGAGACAAGAAAATGTATATTAGAGTGAATTTACAATGTGGACATGTTGTTCCTAAACCAATAAGCAGAACAAAGAATTTACTATGAGATGAAACTCACTACCCTAAATCAGCAAGCCACTTCAAACTCAATCTTAGAATAAAATGCACTGTCAATCTAGATGCCTGTTCAGCTGATAAAAAACACATTGTTTTATCTTTTTAGTTCCTGAATTTATAATCCACAACTGAGTTTTAAATATCTAAACAATATCTAAATAACACTGATATGAGCTGATGGGGGATGAATATAAGCTTTTGGGAACTGGCTTCTTTGTTAATCAATGATGGCTTCTGCACTGAATCACCAGTGTTTCAAGAGATAAAACTTTAATCAACTTCAGAGCAGTTTATTGCACACTAACATACATTCTAAGCAGCAGCAGCAAGCCATAGTCCCACTTCAGGAATATACAATTACTGAATTAGCACTGCACACAAACCATCTGTGGAGAATCCAAATGACCATTGTTCACTGACTGTGTGATCTGCTGAAGTCCACTTACATGTGTATCATGGCCATTTCTTTTCATCACATTCTCATTCCATCAGGCTGACTTTATGACATAAGAAACATAACATGATTATCTGGCTTATCCGGACAGCTCTCTCAGGTTCTCAAATGAAAGGCTGTGTCAGAGCACATTTGTCAGTACCATATCAATGTTAATCTCTTATTTTGTAAAGCACCTTGAGATACTTTGAGTAAAATGTTGGTGCTATTGAAAACCAGAATCTATCCTGCAAGAGGTCATAAGGGTAAAAATGAAAGTTTCTTCTCTTGAATACCTGTAGCTATCGACACAGTGAACAAAGACAGTGCTTGATCTGAATTTGCTTGAAATCACACACTGTGAAATACATGGTTGCAAGCATGCAGTGTTGTTGTAGCCAGATCAGTCCCAGGATACTCAAGAGACAAGGTGGGAGAGGTCATATCTTTTATTGGACCAACCTTGGTTGGTCAGAGAAGTTAGCCCAATAAAAGATATGACCTTGCCCACTTTGTCTCTCTAATGGCTGCAAGTAGCATTCATGGGCAAGAGTCCATATTAGCATTTGTACTTTTATACCTTACTCCTGCATTCTCTCATTCTTTTCAAATATAATTACTTGTAATTCAATGCAGTACATATCCCTGCCAATTTCATTGGATCTTTCCGCAGCCTTTGATCATGGAGGTGCAGTTGATGTGCTTATGGGTCTTGCTAAGCCTGGATGGGATCACTTTACAGTAGGTTGCTCACTCCTTCTGGGGAGAGTCCAGAAGATTGTTATGGCCAGTTACTTATTCTCCCAAAAGGATCTTGTAAGTGGGGTCTTGCTCTATTCTAGTCACACCCCCTGTTCAGTATGTATGTGAAGTCACAAGAGACTCACTGGGAGACTCTGGGGCTGCAGTCCATTAGGATGTGTGCTATATTCAGCTCTACATTTCCTTCTTATTGAGCCAGGATTCTGCAGTCTACTTGCTTTCACAGTGTCTAGCTGAGATAGAATCTTGGGTGAAAGACATTTGATTTATATTTAATCCAGAGAAAGTTATGGTGGTGGACAGGGGAAGGAATCTTTTGAAACAAACAGATATGATGATCATTCCTGATAATGATGATGGGTGGGAGGTCGGAGATCTCAGCAGTTCATAATTTTGTCATTTTATTAGATAGGTAATTCTCCTAAATTCCCACATACTGCAGTGGTCGCAAGTGCCTATCTTTTGCTGGCTAAGTGATTGTGAGTCTTCTCTGATGCGGGTATCATGGCAGTTGTTCACACTGGTGTTCCTTCCAGACTAGATTACTGTTAGGCACATTACATATGAAAATCCCTTGGAAGCATTAGAGAAGAGGCAGGCAATACATTCTGCAATAGCCAATCCTTTGTGCTTTACATGGGCTCAAAAATATATATCTGTTTAAGAGAGCGCTGAAAGGTGCTGGGTGACACAGCCTGGGTCCTGTCCATTTTGGAAATTAAACTTGTTTTCCTTTACATGAAGCTCTTAACATCTCCACCCAAATTATGCTCTTGTCAGTTACAGAATTAAGGGATACTGTCATTTTCTATACAACATAATTTACATGGGTTGCAAGTTGTGATCAAGTCTCATTGGGATAAGGTTCATTATTATTTATGCAATAAAAATATGTATTATAAGAATGTTAAATGCGAGAAAGGATTGAATGCTTACATGCTTTTGGAAGAGACCACACAAAATTAGAGCTGCTTACAAGGATTCTTAATAAAATGCAGGCTATGTATCTGGAGGATTCTTGTGCTCAGTGGGATTAATATAAGATGGCAAATGCTAAATCCCAAGGATGTCCCTATATGTCCACTGAATAATGTATTTAAAAATAAGGGGCCAGATCGTCAGCTAAGATAAACTGGTGTAATTCCATTGACTTCAATGAAGCTGGTCACATACAACTGATTTCATGACAGGCACGCTCCTTTATTTTCCCTGTAGCAATTTGACTTTTACTCCTAGCATTGTTTCCTTCTGCAGAGGAGGATTAAAGAAGACTTTGAATAAAAGCCATTTTAAATACATGAAGTTATTAAACAGATAATTTTTCTATCTAGAGAACAAGGATTGTATGTCACATGTATTACGCAAATAGCAACAATGTATTATTCTGGGATTCATTTTGATAGTTTCAGTGGTGCTCCTATATATAGTGTTCACCTGGCATACAAGTGTTTGCTAAATGGATTTAAGGGTTGAAGGTGCTCTTGGCATCAATTATGATTCTTGGTCAAGAGTAGATGCATCTTTAAGGAAATCATATAGGAAACAATTAAAGGCAGATACAGGGACTTCCAAACAAAGTGATGCTTGTATTGGGTATAAGCTCTTCCAGGGCTCTGGAGCGGAGCTTGGAGCTGGAGCACGGAGCAGCTCCGGAGCAGTGGAGCTCCAGGTTTTTGCCTGGAGCTAGAGCGAAGCCGGAGCACAGCTCCAAAGCCCTGAGATCTTCCTCTTCCATCCACCATTCTAAGTTGTAAGTTAACAACATTGCAAACTGTTATGCTTTGACAATATGTCTTGTTTGTTTGCATATACTCTTTTGTTTGTGTAGCTTGTAGGCAGCAGCTCTACCCCAACAGAAATTAAGAAAAGGTTTGCCTTCACTAGGAAGTTAGGTTCCTTTAGTTTACAAACAACTCCTCAAGGTTGTATTCTAACACAATGTTAAACACAACTTCAGTCAGCACAAGTGTCACAGGCATAAGTCATGTTTAATATGTCAGCGGCTGGTCAAAGCCTTGTTTCCAGTATAGTTCCAGACTGTAAAGTGATGTTTAGCATTGTGTTAGTTAACAGCTCCTCAAGGTTGTGTTCTAACACCATGGAATTTTCCAGTGAAGACAAGCCCATAAATACCTCATGCAGAAAAAGATTCACACAGAGATCTAACTTTAAGTGAATCACAGCTGACAAACAGTTCTCCAAGACTGAACTCCTATATGTTTAGAAAACATAACTAGCAAGAAGCATTGCAATAGATATTTTTGGTATCTCCATTAATTGTAGATGCGGCTGGTCGCTTCACCTGTTAAGGCTGCCCAGCACTTCCAATTATAAGACCCCGTTTTTCTTTAAGTGCTTGCTCATATCGATTCTAATTAGGTGTGTGCACACCACGTGCATGATCATCGGAGAATTTTTACCCTAGGAACACTCGGTGGGTCGGCTCTGGAGCCCCCTGGAGTGGCATCTTAATGGTGCTGGATATATACCCCAGCTGACCCAGAGCCCCCTCAGTTCCTTCTTACAACCCATGACGGTCATTGGAATTGTGGAGCATGACATAGCTGTCCTCCACTCTCCCTAGCTTTTGCTTCCTGGTTTTAGATAGTTGTTCCAGTTGTACAGTTAGTATAGTGCAGTAGTTGTTTTAGTTATAGTGTTAGGTTTGTGATTAAATTTAGCGCATTGGAAGGGGTCCTCCCCTTTCCCCGCTGCCTGCCAGGCTCATGCCCAAGGCTCCGGGTTTTAAACCGTGTTCAGCCTGTTCAAAGCCTATGCCAATGGGAGACCCCCATAACTCTTGTTTGAAGTGTCTCAGGGAATCTCACCAGGCCGACAAGTGTAGGAGCTGTAAGGTGTTCATACCTCAAACCAAAAAGGAGCAGGACTTCAGGCTCACGCAATTCCTTATGGAGGTGACCCTTACCCTGGATTCCACATCAGCATGCCAAGTTCCGGCACTGAGCGCATCAGTGCGCAGTGCCCCGGTGGCAGCTTCAGGTACTGCACTGCGAGGAAACTAGGATAGAGGCCCATGGCACCGGACCTCTCCAGCACCGCGTCCAGTACAAGTGACTAAGCACCATTACCCATCACCCAGGCCTGAAGAGGCAGCGTAAGCTGGAAGTGACTGCATCTCAGCAACAGGCACCAGCACTGCCTTTGCCAATCTTGGAGTCAAGTCCAGCACTGGCACAACCGACAGTACAAGCACCAATATTGGCACCGTTGACTCCGGCACCGACGGAGGAGCCACTGAGTCCGGCACATACTGGCTCCCCGACCCAAACCGTGGTTGAGCCCCACCTTCCATCAACACCAGAGCCATTTGCAACAGCAAGAGACCTCGTTGCCCTCACAGAGCCAGCACCAATGCAGGCTATGGCACCACCTCCGACTCAGGCAGTACAGTCTAGGGGCAAGCCAACACTAATATGTCTGCCATATCCTAGCGTGGAAACACGACACCATCCCAGAGTAGATCCTGATCCTGACGCCACTCGCAGTCCCAACGATGTTCCTTCTCACAGCGCTGGTCATACTCGCAGCTCCGGTCGTACACACAGCACCAATCCACCTCACGGCACGACATCAGTCTGCGGTACCGTTAGGACTCCCAACATCGCTCCTGGCATCGGTCAGAGTGACGATCTCCTTCCTGGAGCTGATCCCAGCACCGTTCCCACAGGCGGTTGTCGTCACGATCCAGATCTGGATCCCTGTATCGGTACAGTCATTATTGCCGATCTCGAGCCCAGTACCACTCCCCAGTGCCTTGCCAGCACCGCTCTCCAGTGACCCGATACCACCTGGCACCGCGACCCACACAGTCGATATAGACACGCTCAGCACCACCTTGGCCCTCGCGCTCCGCCTCACGGTCATCACAGTCTGAGAGCGCCTCGCAATCAGCCCATTCAGAACCCTGGGTACCAGAAGCCACCATAAGTCATCCTCCTCCGGGGGGTATGGAAGTGTCTGCACCTACCCCAGTGCAGGCCCCAGACCCCAGTGTAGTGGATCCTGGGCAACAGGACTCCTCACAAACACAATCTGCCACAGGGTCCCCTGGCCCCTGTGACATCTTCCTCATCTTCTCCAGATGAGGCAGTGGTGGGGACAACAACCTCGGGTCCTCCCCTGATAGACTTTCATGCCCACCAAGACCTTTTATGTAGGGTTGCACGTAATATGGACCTACAAGTGGAGGAGGTAGTGGAGCTGGAGGACCCAGTGGTGGACATCCTTTCAGCGGAAGCCCTGTCCCAAGTAGCATTGCCCATCATCTGCACTATCCAGACCAACGCCAAGACAATCTGGCAGAACCCTGCCTCTATCCATCCAACAGCCAGAGGATTGGAGAGGAAATACTTTGTCCCCTCCAAGGAGTATGAGTATCTTTATACTCACCCTCAGCCGTGTTCACTAGTGGTATCCTCAGTGAACACAAGGGAACGGCTTGGTCAACAAGCTCCAGCGCCCAAATCAAAAGATGCCAGGCATCTCGATTTATTTGGGTGCAAAATTTACTCAGTGGGGGGCCTTCAGCTCAGGATCACAAACTAGCAAGTGTTCCTGAGACATTATGACCATAATTCATAGAACTCCATGGTGAAATTTAAGGATTTAATTCAGCGGGAGTCCAGGGATGAGTTTGAGATCTTAGTGGAAGAGGGCAAAAAGGTGGCTAGGACTTCCTGCCAGGCCTCCTTAGATACAGAAGACTCTGCAGCTAGGACTCCGGCATCGGGCATAGCCATGCAATGCATCTCCTGGCTGCAGGTATCTGACTTACCGCCAGAGCTACAACAAACCCTGCAGGATGTGCCTTTTGATGGGCGGGGCCTGTTCTCTGATAAAATGGACTCTAGACTACAGAGCCTGAAAGATTCCAGTGCTATCATGCGCTCCCTGGTAATGCACATCCTAGTTACGCATCATCTCTGGGATGGGGCGCCCACCTTGGGGAACTCCAGACTCAGGGCCTTTGGACCACATCCAAACTAACTGCACATCAATGTACAAGAACTGATGGCAGTATGCCTAGCATGTCAGGCATTTTGTGGAAACCTACGTGGCCATTGTGTGGCAGTACTCACAGACAACACCGTGGCCAAATTTGGATGTCAAGAAAAATGTATTAACATTGCTCAGCAATTCCATGAAGACACGGCCCAAACAGTTAGTCTTGATGGTGATTTAACAGACCCATTTCCAATCACGAAAGGGGTGAAGCATGGATGTGTCCTCACCCCTAGCCTTTTTTATCTATTTGCTCTGACACTAGAGGAAGCCCTTCATGGATCTTCAAATGGCATCTTTATATGCTTCCACATTGGTAAGCTCTTTAGTCATTTCTATCTAAGTGCAAACACCATGGTGATAGAAGCATTGACCCAGGAGCTGCTCTACATGGATGATTGTGCCTTGATGCTGTACACTCAATCACCACTTATAAGATCTTTCAAACTGCTTTGCTGTGATGGCTCATAACTTTGGCCTCACCATCAGTTGAACAAAAACTGAAGTTACGTACCAGCCAGCTCCTCAGTAACTTTACCAAGGCTCATCAATAAGGTTGGAAGGTATTATGCTCCAAGTTGTCAAACAGTTTACATATCTTTGTAGCATGTTGAACAACAAAGCTACAAGCAATGACAAAGTGGATGTGAGAATTAAGAAAGCCAGTGCTGCATATTGTCTCCTCCATCATTGAACTTAGAAGTAATGTGGAACCTATCTACAGACAAAAATCAAAGTCTATAACACCATTGTCCTCATGACATTGCTCTGTGGTGTGAAACATGGTGCTCTTGATAAAAGGACATTGAAAAGCTTGACAGTCTCCATGTGCCATACCTACGACGATTGCTGGGCATGAAATGGCAGGACCAGGTTTCCAACATGGAAGTCCTGGTGAAAGCTGGTTCAGTCAGCATCAAGGCTCGTTTGATCTGTGCCCAAATGAGACAGACTGGCCATGTAATTCATATGCCTGAGACCCATTTTTCAAAATGGGGATCAGCTGAAACACTTCAAAGACATCCTAAGACAAACTGCAAAACAAATATTTCTGAGTCAACTTTGGAGCAACTGGCACAGAAACAATATGCAGCTCAATCAACACAACTAGATACATGACTATTTGGCCAGTGCAATAAACTTTTTTTCTTCCCGAGTTGGTCTATGTAGTCACACAAAGACTCATTAGTACAAACTATGATTGCTGATGTTGTCCTTGAAATCAAGGTGACTAGCATCATCATTACTCTGTGAGTCTCTGTGAAGGCTCCTTGGAAGCCTCAAGAAGTTACATAGTAACTGTCTGCATTTTAACTGACGGTCTGGCAAAAAACATATTACATCTGTGCTGCACACACCATACTGCCTGCCAGGCAGGTTTCTGATCAAATTCAAGATGCTATTTATATACAGAGCCCTTAAGTGGTCTGGCCCAGCCTCCACAGAGACTGTCTTCCCCTCTGACCCACCACGTGAAATGTATTCACACAAAATGCTTAGGATAATTCCCCCCAAGAGGGAGGGACACCGGTGGAAGAGGCAAGCAGGTTGCTTTTGCCTCTACAGTTAGCTCTGCCAGGAAGTTCAGCTAAGCTACTGCATGGTCATATTCAGGAAAGTTTGTAAGAGGAACCTCTTTTCTCCATGCTTTCCACTAACCATCAGCTCTAGAAACCCTAACATCCAGCCTACTAGTAGGTTGTTCTTATTTGTGTTTTTTAAAGTTGCAGTGTCAGAGGGCAGTCATGGACCATTTGCTCACTATGCGCCACCCAGCCCCACTCTGCCCCCAGTTCCCCTCTGGCCCCAGCCCCGGCCCCAGCCGCCCAGACACTAAATGTCTGGTTATCCACTTAACTGGCCTCTGCCACTAGGGGGCAGAAAGAGCAGCAGCTGCTGCTGGAGCCTGGAGGAGCACTCAGGGATGGCTCCGGTGAGAGAGGTACCAGCAGCTCCCCTGTCCTGCCCTGAGCACAGCTCCCCGTCCCCTACCCTGTCCCAATCATCCCTCCACCTCCGATACCTGGCTCCACCTCTCCCATCCTGCCCCACTCATCCTCACTCCCACCCCAGCTCCCGGGGTGGACACAGACTGGGTAAAGGGACAGAGCAATTGAAAAAGTTTGGAGACCACTGACCTAGAGTGTCAATTGTTCAGGGCAAGGGCCATCTGTGTTATGTCTTTGCACCATCCCTAGCACAATTAGGTCCTGGCCTCTGGTCTACCACGATATAAATATCCTCTTCACCAGAACACAGATACCCTCTTCACATGATAAATAGCACACACAAATATATTGAGATTTTGTCTGCATGGCAATAACTCTCTTAGGTGGCCTGTCCATTCTTTTCTTCCCTACTAAATACCTGTGGTTTGGATTACTTTCCCCCCAGATGAGTTAATCATTTTTCTAAGATGAAGACACATGTTTGTGATCAGAGAAAATGGGGGATGTGGTTTGATTTTTAACTTCAGATCGAAAAAAATCAATCAATCAATTTGGTCATTACCACTTATTCAAATAAGGAAATACTTCCTTCTGTTTTAGGTACGTTTTAACATAGTCTATAAATTGGTTCAGGTGCCTTTGCTTTAAACTTGATAGGCCAGATACACAGCTGGTGTAAATCAGCATAGCTCCCCTATTGCTTCTACCTTTCTCTCTCTCTTTCTGTTGTTGCCAGATGGCATTCAGGATCTTCACACAAAGATAGATAACCAGCCCCTCCACTTATGAGAAATAGCTTGCCTTTCCTCTGTCTCACTTCTGTTTCTTCAGCCCTAGTACTCTCAGATGGCTTCACTGGTCTCTTTTGCTCACTAAGAGGTTTTATCCTCCTGAAGAAATGGCTTCTCAGGTCTGAAGAACTATTGCTCATGTCTTCATTTCCTGGGCTGTGCCACCCAGTCCCTTCTACGTCACTAGAATCCTGCAGGCTAGGACCTCCTCTTTTATGGATTAACCAGGAGATAGAGGGGGAAAGCCGCCTTCTCTGCTTCCATCTTGCAGTGCTTCTGTAATCAGGTAGGGTCATGCTGAGGCAATATTGTGCGTAACTCTATTGTACCACCCTTCTTCCCATATCTCAGCTTAATTTGTTGCTGAAGCACAAGCTAGAGGTCTGTCTTTTCAAAAAGCAGCACACAGAGTTAAACTTCAGTGCTATGATATGTAGAATCCTAATACGTAGGTGTTAATAGTTCCCAGTCAGCTTCAAAGAGTGCGTAACATACAGTTTTAGTAAAGAAACATTTACTGCACACAGAATACAGTGTACATAGTATTAAATAAACAACTATTAAATAAAAGCTGCTAGGCAGTAGTCTACTGATGTTCCTCATACTGACCCCCCTCTTCCCCTCCCCATTGCTGTTATGTATTTAAATTCAAATGTGAGATTTCAACATAAAATTCACACTGCTACATCCTAGCACACACAGAAAACACATTCCCCTCTGATCTTCTCTTAGAGATGATTTCTCACTTTTTGTAGTGTGACAATAATATGTAACACATGCCACCTGGACGCTTCACAGCTTGAGAAGAATGGGAGCATCTCAGCTCCTTTCCAGACACTTCAGAACCCTGTCAGCAAACACTGAGTTAGACTTTGGAATTCCTTGACATGGGATGTCGTTGTGGCCCAGGACCCAAACAAGATGCAAAAAAGGATTGGACATTTATGTGGATAAGAGTAACCAGAGTTATAGTAGTTCATGTAATAAATTTTGGAAAGGAGATTAAACTGCATGTATCAGGGTTTAAGCCAGTCTCTCACTGCTAGGGATTAGTGGTTCTTCTGAAAGATCTTGAGATGGCCACAGTCAGACACAAGGTAATGGACTAGCTGGTCTGATCAAGTAGCAATTCCTATGTTTCTATCCATTTGAAGAGTAGGAATTTGCAGTTATTAGGCTTAAGCGTGGAATATCTGACCTTGGCCTTCTTAGGTACAGAACCAATCAAACTAGAAAAAGATTCACTGTTTCAACACATTCTTATCTCTACTAGCTAGCCTACATCAGAAGAGTCAGGAACTGCATTTTTCCACTTAAATTACTATATCATTTTGATCATAAAGAAATACAATAGTAACAAATTTAAATAGTTCAAGGTCAGAAATAGATTTAGCATGCTGAAAAAGATGCATCACTACACCTGCTGAAACTAAACCAATTTTTCTCTCATTCTATAATTATGTCAGAGTAATATTGTACTTTCAATAGGAATCTGAGAATGTGTATGGGATTTAAAAGGGGTCATAAATGCAGAGTTCTTAAAATGAGATCTGGTTGGCCTGGGCAAATCAACCATTTGTTATCCATATTAAGAGCTGGAGAGACATCTAGTGGACTCAGTGACAGGCAGGCTGGCCTTTTGCTATCATTTTAATGCACTGTTTCATATCAGTGAATTTTGTTAATGTTAGTCATTCTACTAAATTATGAGCATATAAGGTGCTGGGTGTGATCGAATGCACCCCTGTATTCTGACCCACACACTACTGTGATAATATTTGTATAAAATATGCCTTGTGAGGTATCATTTGAAAAATAATAACTCATGGGTCAATAACATCATGGTGAAATGTGTGTAGTAACATTATATGTAAAGTTTTGGACATAAACACACTTCAGTCATGATTTCAGCTTATCAACAACTCTGAAAAGGAGGTAAACCTGTTTCTCAAAGAACAAATACAAGCTAATGCCTCCAGCTAGGTGTCATCAAAGCTGATAAGGAATCACATATAAAGTGGCCATTCCTGGCCAAGGACAGGGGCGGGGGAGCAGGCACAAACAGATCTGCATCTTAGCAAACAACTTCAAGCCCTTAGCAAACCTTTTCACCACCGAATCCTTGTCTCTGTTCTCACTGTGGGAATGAACTTTATCTAGGGATAACCCTCAGAAAAATGCATTTCAAAGAGTGATTGAACCATAAAAAGGAGGGACAAAAACACCATCAGTTCTCGCTCCCTATCCATCTCTCTCTCATCTAAGACAAAAAAAACAACCTTTGGGAGCAGATCCTGGCCTCAGATTTTGGTCAGCAATGTTACTGGAAACACGTGGTAAGCGACTTCACTTTGAACTAAGTCTAGTTCAGGGGTCGGCAACCTTTCGGAAGTGGTGTGCCGAGTCTTCATTTATTCACTCTGATTTAAGGTTTCGTGTGCCAGTGATACATTTTAACGTTTTTAGAAGGTCTCTTTCTATAAGTCTATAACACGTAACTAAACTATTGTATGTAAAGTAAATAAGGTTTTTAAAATGTTTAAGAAGCTTCATTTAAAATTAAATTAAAATGCGGAGCCCCCGACCGGTGGCCAGGACCCAGGCAGTGTGAATGCCACTGAAAATCAGCTCACGTGCCGCCTTTGGCACACGTGCCATAGGTTGCCTACGCCTGGTCTAGTTTGTTAAGCTTTAGTACTAAGAAGGGTTTTATCTTCATTTCTCTTGTAACCATTTCTGACTTTAGTGCCTTATGTTTGTATTCACTTAAACCTATCTCTTTGTAGTTATATAAACTTGTTTTATTCTTTAATTAAAACTAATTCAGTGTTGTGAATTGTTTGGGTGACTCCAATTGAGGTAGCAGACTGTTATATATAGATTTCCTTAGAGGAGCAAAGAACCTGATATATCTGAACTGCCAAGGGTTGCCAGGTGTCCAGTTTTCGATCAGAACACATGGTCAAAAAGGTACCCTGGCAGCTCTGGTCAGCACCACTGACCAAGCTCTTAAAAGTCCAGTCAGCAGCACAGCAGAGGCCTGGAGCTAAGGCAGACTCTCTGCTGCCCTAGTTCTGCACTGCATCCAGAAGCGGCCACTGGGTCCCTGCAGCCCCTAGCTGCATGGGTGGCCAGGGAAGCTCTGTGTGCTGCCTGCACCCCGAGTGCCAGCTAAGCAGCTCCCATTGGTCGGGAACCGCAACTAATGGGGAGCTGAGGGGGCAGCGCCTGCAGGCGCAAGGGCAATGCGTGGAGCCTCCCTGGCCACCCATATGCCTAGGGGCCACAGAGACCCCACACCCCCAAGCCCTGCCCCAGCCCTGAGCCCCCTCTTACCCCCAGACCTCTCACCCTCATCCCCATCCCATAGCCCATACCACCAGCCGGAGTCCTCACCCCCCATACACCTCAACCCCTGCCCCAGCCCTGCCCCCTCCTGCGCCCCAAACCCCTTATACCTACACACTCACCAACCAGACCACAACCATCATACGAAGCTGTAACAGTGGCTTATCTGGTCTGGCATCAGGATGCATCCTCTGCCTCAGTTCCCCTCCCTGCTCTCAGACTGCTAGGTGATTGTAACACTTGGCTGCAGAGCCAAAGCACTAAATCGCAGCAAAGCAATAGCCCTCCCCTTCCGGTTCAATCAAAATCCAAAATAGATCTAGCATATCCTTAGTCCACCAGGGGCCACAACCTTCATCCATCAGCACATGGATTCACAAACTGACCGTTGTGCTCCCCAACTTAGTTCAATATTTTTTTCACCACAGTACAGGGCCCTCCAAGCATTTCACCCTCAGTCACAGGGAGTTTTGCACTACCTCTCTAGGTGGCACTGTTGGGGGTCTGTACCTTCCCTTTACCATAAGGTCCCAGGGTCCAGATGATAACCAGAAAAGGGGCTGTCTGCCCTCCACCTAAAATCCACAGCTTCCCCATTTCCCAGGGCCACTTCCTATGTTACTTGTTTCCCATCTCACCCTCTCCCCACACCTTCCCAGACTGCTTTAGTGCGGCTCTCCTGGACTCCTTCCCAGAGGTCTTGTCACCCAGGCCACTTCTCTGGACTCAGAACAAACCCCTTCCAGATCTTTTGTCCAGAACAATCTCTGACAATTGCCACTACAACTCCCTCCCCAGTTCTCTTAATGGAGAGCTGCACATCAATTCTTGACTCAACTCTACTATCTCAGACCGAGCACAGAGCGGCCGTACATTGTCCTGCCATCATTTCCCAACAGAGCTTTTGTCAGCTTGCCATTGCACTGTCTTTCTGGGGAACTACAAGTCCCAGAATGCCTAAGCTTAAAGAGCCAGAACTTGGATCAGGAATGGGCTGGACGCAGATCTGCCTCTAAAGGACAGCCTATTCTGTGACAAAGACAAAACATGGAGAAGATATGAGGGGATATTTATCAGAATAAACCTAATTTTACTTCAAGGTAGTAAAAATGCATTTGAGACCACTATTAAAATAATTATCTATCCCACAGCCCACGCCCACTTCTTAACATTGCCTCTGAAATAAATGCCTAGAGAAAAAAACATGGGATTACAGAGATTTCTTTTTTAGAATTATTAAGCATAGCTTCTAGGTGATAACTAAGTAAAAACCATCCTGATTAAAAGTCAAAAGTGAGAATATAAAGTTCTCATTTGAAAATTTTAGAATAGCTTTGGTTATTTCATACTAAATACATCTGTGGCACAATTACATGGGCATACAATGAAAATACATGTATTATTCATAGGAGGAAAAAAAATCTAATGTCAAAAGAGATACCTGCCTTAAAGAAAATACCAGCTTCAGATTGTATTTGGAGTACCTGGAGAAAAATGCTCACTTCATTTTAGTCTGCCATGCTTGAATAATAGACGTCCATAACCCAAATGCAGTCTACTGCTCATCCTCCCATAACCACTCCCTTCAGCAGATTCAGTGTAACAGAATGTTGAACTGTATTATACTATTCAGCCACTAGGTGGCACAGTGTGTAGCATAGTTTATGTCAGAGGAAAAGCCATTCCAAAGAGAACCTACTGTTTTAAACAATCACTAATCAAAATGAAATTTCATTTCTTTGGAACTCAGTCCTGAAGTCCTCCAAATACTTAGAACATACAACTAAAATGACCTTTTAAAAGGTGTCATGAACAAAAGATAAAGAGCAGTTACTCACGTGGTAATGAGCTATCAGTGACCCTGAGCTACATTTACCTGGTGTTTCTCAGATGTATACCCAAGTCAAATCAATAACAAACAAAGATAAACAAAACTCATATTTGTTCAGCCTTTAGAAGTCAGCCAGCCAGGGAAACCTATTCCCCAATTACACTCTTTTTTTCCTTTTCCCTTTCAGAGGAGGCCAATTCTCTTGGTTTAACTCCTCCTTTCCCAGGCTGAGTTCTGGTAAACGCCAGCTATTTCCCATTATCCCATCATTAGAGCAGAGGAAGGAAGCTAGCAATCCCCAGCTACAGGCTTTTGTTTTCTGATACCTATGTGATTTTGGTTATTTTCGTTTAAGAAATGGGGGCTGGGTGCTACTGGCCCACAATAGCTCTTCTTATGAGCGCCAAGAGGACTGCATAGCCTTTTACAGTCAGCAGTAGAAGTGTAATCCTTCTGCCAAGTAGTGTCAGAAGCAACAAGGGCCAGGTTCAATTTCTAGGGGATCCTCTTAGCATTACAAAACAGAGTCAGCTCAAGGTCCCATTAAGAAACATGGTAAAACTAAACACCTCTAAGAGGTAATACTTCCCATCCACTAGCACTGAGTCTATGTAAAACAAAAGAAAACTTTTATTAAGAGGGGAAGGAAACACAGCATTAATTTGAAAAAACATAACAATGACTCATAAGTAAACAATAAATAAACACTCACCCTATAGTACCTTGGCAATAGTTCTTTGCATCAGTTTCCCACTTGAAACTCTAAGCCCAATGGACAAATGTCTCTTTAAAACACCACTCCCCTTTCCCTCCACTGCACCCCACTCACAGTCTGTTGTCCAAGGTCAGCGAAGCCCCAGAGTTCAGGGGTGCATTCAGGTGGATTCACCTTCCACCTCGGGCAAGTGCAGGGAGATCAAGTGATGCTTCCATCTCTGCTCATCAGCATTGCTACTGTGTTCTGAGATTCCTCCCCGTGGCTCAGTGCTTAGTGATTTCAGCGGATAGTGGAGAACCTCACAGCTACCACCTCCTCTACATTGTTTTCTCCACCACATCTAAAACTTAATGCCCTAGACCAGCTTATCAGGGATTTTAGCTTTAATAATCACTGACCAGAAACAAGGACTCTAACCTGCCCTTGGATATGGCATCATTTGCCCTGCTTGGTGAGTGATATTATAGATTCAGTGCTCCTCCCTTGATTAGGGTATATTAATTATAGTTCTGATGATCTTTGGTCATACAATAATAATAATAACATTTCATTTCTCCTTCATCCAAGACAGCCAAACTTGATTACTTTGGCAAAACAAGTATGTCTGCTGATCGCATAGGCAAAGTAGATGTGTCTCTGCAAATACGGTCTGCTCATAAGGTCTTTTCCTCAAGTTCCTCAGTAGGTGGCAGGGAAGAGCTCATTCAGATCATTTGCTTACAGAAGTAAGTCTACATAGTGATTACTAAATACATACCATCAATGTGACATTCAGAACTGAGGATCCATGCTTCCAAGCATGGCCTCTTACAGAAATGTCCTACTGTACAGAATGCCAGGGCCGGTTCCAGGCACCAGCGAAGGAAGCAGGTGCCTGGGGCAGCCAATAGAAAGGGATGGCACTCCATCCATTGTTCGGGCACTACGTCCAGGTCATTGGCGGCAGCACTTCAGTGGCAGCTCGATCAGCCTGCTCCCGTCTTCAGCGGCAATTCAGCAGCAGGTCCTTCACTCCCTCTCTTTCTCCTCAGCGGCACTTCAGTGGCAGCTCAATTCGGTTTTTCTTTTCTTTTCTTTTTTTTGCCACTTGGGGTGGCAAAAAAGCTGGAGCCGGCCCTACAGAGTGCAGTAGAATATTAATGTCGTTCTATAGCAAAGTTAGAGAGGAAAGATAGTCTGGCGGTTAGTGAGTTAGCCTGGGCTATAGGAAACCTAACTTCAATACCCTGAGCTACCACAGACTTCCTGTGTGACCTCGAACAAATCTTTCTCAGTGGGATCTACATAGAGGCTTAGGTGTTGCAATACTGAGGGTCTGTCACACTTACTGGGGGATGGACGCATGGCCAATTGCTCTCTACCTGAACGAGATGTGCAAGCAGAGTCAACGGGAGAGCATCTCCCATCAACATAGCGTGGTGTGGACCCCGCAGTAAGTAGAACTAAGTACATCGACTTCAGCTACATTATTCGCATATCTCAAGTTGTGTAACTTAGATCGATCTCCCCCCATAGTGTAGACAAGGCCTGAGTGTCACTGTACCTAGACAATCAGAGGAGCAACAGAGCAGTCCATAAAGCTAAATGTGATGCTTAGGCTTCCTATGCAATTAATGCGGAGAAACTGCAATCCACAAAAGCCAGCAGGCTAGGCAAGGAGCTACCTAAGTTAGCCAATGGGAGATGCTGATGGGATGGTTTGTCTAAGCCCCACCCAGGTGCCTAAATCGAGGCTGCAGGGAGATGCACCTTGTGATCCACAACAGGAACCCGCTGACTAGAGTTACACGCCAAAGCTTGTGCTTACGGGAATGAAGTAGGCATCTGCCGCACTCCACACAAAATAGCAGGAAGGGGAGGTGCTACCTTATAACCCTTCACTCAGTGGTTAGATGACTTGCCTGGATTGTAAGAGACCCAGTTTCAATTCCCTCCTCTCTGCCAGAGGGGGACAAGTGGTTTGAACCAGGCTCTCCCACTTTTCAGTACTCTAATCACTGAGCTAAGGGATAGTCTGATATGGGACTTTCTCAGTCTCTCCTGTTGAAGCTGCTCCAGTACAGCTAAATAATGAAAAAGTGATTGGAGCAAGAGAACTAGACCCAGGGTCTCCCACCACCAGGTCAGTGCCCTGATCACTGGACTACAGAATCATTTTCTCTCTTTCAGGCCCAATGACTAGTTAAGTCCTTCTCCTCCACCCCTAGGCAGATTTTGGATAGGTCTTCATCTGATAGGAGTGCTCAGAGGCTGCCTATTGGATCAGGCCACATATGTAACTTGGGCAACCAGATGCCTGTCTTCCCTGGGCTGATGAATGAATCACTCTGGGCCTTAGACAGGAGATAGATTTGTGGATGCCTAGAGTGGGGCAGCAGCACACATGCTCCAAAGTCTACAACTTAGGTGCCTAGGGAACTTTTATAGCAGAAAGTCAGGCACAGAGTGAATTTAGGCACCCGTTGGGTTAGGCAGCAGCCAAGGGAGAGTTTTCATGGACCACAGTGGTGCCATACACAGGGACATAGGTACCTAACTCTGGAGTTTAGGTGTCTAGATTGCTTTGTGGATTGCACCCTTTGTGCATCAGTTTTGCATCTGTAAAATGGGATAACAATGCTGCCCTGTCTCACAGGGATGGTTGTGAAGATAAATACATTAAAGACTGTGAGGTGCTTAGATACTGCAGTAATGGGGGCCATATAGTCCATAGATAGGATATAATTCTCTATTAAATGATATAGGTGGTTCAAAAATCTATAGGAAAGATATGATATTCCTGCTAAGAATTCTGTTGGATGGTCTATAACAAGAGTTCTCAAACGTTTTTTGGTGGGTCCCCTTTGAAAATATTTCAGGCTGTGATGACCTCTCCCTCCCCTAAAAAAAAATTGATGACCTTCCATACCAGGCCACCCTTACTTGTATGAAGCTGCTGGCAGTGGCACTGCCTTCAAAGCTGGGCAGCTGGCCAACAGCCGCCACTCGTCGTTCATCCAGCTCTGAAGGCAGGGCAGGAATAGGAGTGGCAATACCACAACCTCCTCTACAATACCAGTGCAACCCCCTTTTGGGTCAGGATCCCCAGTTTGAGAAACACCAGTCTAGAATATAATCTATCAAAGATAAAATGTTCTACTAAATTCTGTAGGATTTTATTCGTATAGAACACTATTGGTTAAATTCCTGTTAAATTACATGGGACTTTTCTATAAAGGAAGCTGCAAGATCAGAAATTCCCCAGTACAAGCAGCTACTTTGTGCCACACCCCTGGCAGATTTGCACAGTAATGCCAATGGAACCAGCCCAGGCAGGATCCCAGTGCAAAACTAATCCTCTAGTGGTGTACATCTGACAAAGTAATTCTTACGCCACTCCCCTTCTCTGCCACTTGCAGAGCATTGAATGGAGGCATGGTCAGAGATTATCCTTGCAGAGTATCAGGTCCTGGCTGCAGTTTCGACCCCTTGCTTGCAGCTGACATAAAATCAAGCAGCCCTCATGGTTGGGTTCACTAGTTCTTTGTAACTGGAAATGGGTCTCATGGTCATATTGGAAAATACCATATGACTTGCCTTTTGTGACTTTTCCCTGCAAAGATAATTCAAAGTCAGGATTCACCAATGAACAGCAGCCTCATAATAATGGTGAATGTTCAAATGGGGGGGGGGAACATCACATAGACATCTCAACAAGTAGCTCATGATCATGAAGAAAGTTGTAACAAATCCCTGCTGGTTTGCAGGTCAGATTTAAAATAAGGCTGATTTTTTAACAATTTTGTAGTCTGAGTGAAATATTTCATACCATTATACCTGAGATTTTTTCCTATTTCTTCATATGCTGAGTCCCATTGTTGTATAACAGATGGATATTAATTGCTATGTGCACATGCTAAATGGAATTAGCTAGTTTTCTGGAAGCCATTCTGAGGGGGTTGGGTTGGCTGACTCTGCTGTCTTCCAGAGGTTGCTGTAATTAAATCATTTTCATTACTAAAGTGACTTATTACTTAAATTCTATACACTTATAACTGCTAGTTATAACCATGTAAAATGAGGCCTGATCTTGACTGAACCTTCTGTATGCCAGTCTAATATAAATATTAATAATATTAAGGCAATAAATAAATAATTAATGCTTATTATATTCTGAATAGTTTTGAAGGCATTCTTCTGTCTAACCACGAGATGGCAGGGAAGTGTTATTATACTGCATATCCCTGAGCAAACTGACAAATTTCACCTAAAGGATGAGCTGCTGTGATTTTGAAAACTTGGCTTATAATTTCCCTAAAACATACAGAAACAGACTTCCATTAACTTTAATAGGCTTTAGATCAGGCTTTGTGAGATAAATATTTATATCTGATTGTTTAATTTTACCAGATTAGCATATGTAACATTTCATACCATTACACTGGTTATTTTAACTGCAGACATGTCATCCATCATTCTTCAAATATTTGAACATGTTAATAATATGGGGAGACTGTTTGGTATATTTAAAGGGGTCCATGGAGTGAAAGGAACAGCGGGACAATGGTGGTGCTGAATAATATCATTTGCCCATTCAGTCTGGCTTTTGGTCCCTATACCATGCTGCTTCTCAGGGCTTTGTATTTCACTGAACAGTTTCCCAGTGGCACTAAAGATAACAGGAGTGGCATTTTTATCATGTGAATCAGTAGTATATGTCAAGTTGCTAAGCTTCACTTGAGAATATAGGCTCACTCTTCTGAGGTGCTGAGTCCCTCCTAGGAAATGTTAAGAACCATCAAATACCACCGGGAGTTGAAAAGTGGAGTGCCTCCAAGGAGACAATCATCATGTCTCAGGACCAGAACTATATGGTCTGCAGAATTTGCAAATATAAGCCTGATAACAGTTACTCTTTCTTTTTGTGATTTTCCTTTTAAATTATGTTCAACAGAACTATGTATTAGGGGTGAGACTGCAGCAAATCTTACCAGAGATAGAAAGCAGAAATGTGTGACAAGGTTTGTTCTAATATTATGTAAAACACTTGAATAAAATCCATTTTCAAATTCCCCTGGAAGAGGTCAAAGCAATCCCATTTGAGATACATTTGAATCAGAAGAATCCTTCCAAGATTTGAAGGAGAGGTTTTAGGGAATAGGAAGTCTGCTGCTACTTGGTCAAGTTGTGAAGTGGAGTTAATGCAAAGAAATGATGAGAGCAGGGTTCAACATATCAGGCTTGCGAGGATGTCAGAGGCATATTGATGGGATTGGCAAAGAATTTTCTTTGAGCATTTGCTATGAACAGGTCCTCCAGGCAGGGCTGGCTCCAAGCACCAGCGAAGGAAGCAGGTGCCTGGGGCGACCAATAGAAAGGGGCGGCACTCCGTCCATTGTTCGGGTGGTACATCTGGGTCAGCGGCGGTAGGATTTCAGCGGCAGCTCTATCGGCCCACTCCAGTATTCAGTAGCAATTCGGCGGCGGGTCCTTCGCTCCCTGTCTTCCTCCTTGGCAGCACTTTGGCGGCAACTCAATTGGGTTTTTCTTTTTTTTTCTTTTCTTTTTTTTACTGCTTGAGGTGGCAAAAAAGCTGGAGCCAGCCCTGCCTCCAGGTGCTTAAACATTTTATGTGACAAGTTCACAGATGGAAAATCAGTAAGAATTGGCCAAGATTGCCCCCACTAGGAAAGCTCCCCTATCTTTCTGTACCATTCCTTATAGAAAACTGACCGACTGTTTTGCAGTCCAGGGCCGCAATTTTTGGACTATGCCACAGTTCATTCATATGAATGATCACGTCCTACCACAAAGTAAAAGGATGTCAGTCCATTATTAAGAGTCCTCCCCCCTTAATTTGTTAATTATCTCTGAGAGAGGAATACTCGTTCTGTGTGGTTATACATCATGGTACAGCCTAGCTCTATTTGAACTGCTCCCTGCTTTCCTGTCCACATGCTGCTTCTTGTGATCTGCAGATACTTGGGTTTTTAAAACTATTATTCAGATCCTCTGAAATTCACTTTGTATTCACAGTTATGTACTGAGCAGCCATCATTGGTAGGTTTTTTATAATGTAGATCAGATATGCTTTGGTTGTAATATGTGGTTCATGCTTTCTCAACACTTACATATGTAACTTCTGACTTGGCCAGTTACTTACATGGAAACAATAAACTACCAGGATTGAAATGAATGCCAATAATTTTAGTGTTGGCAACAGTCAGGAGATCCCAGTATTCCTATTTTATTTAGCACCCTGTATATTCTAGACTGCATGAGCTTATGCACAGAAAAGAAGGCACAGGGTCAGATTCTGCCTTCCAGTGAATGTGCACAATGAAACAAGCTGTATGTATGGTCCAAGAGTATATCTAAGACCTCAACCTGCTCACTTTCAGTTGGTTACCTGATGCTTGCTAATTAGACATCCAAAGTGGATTTATACATCTTTCAAAAGAAGCTTTTCATAAATGATTTGATCTTGATTACTGGATTAATGTTGTTTCAGAAACGATTTTGTATAACTTCTCTAATGCAGTGAAATTAGCTGCCACTGTGGTGGCCCAATTCATAATAATAGCTTTCTTCTCAAAAAAGGAGTATCTAACAGGAGAATAGAAACTAGAGGAAGTTAGCTGGTTTCCTAATCTCTGGTACTGATTCTTTCTGTTTAGCCTTACTGGCAAGAGCAGATGAAATCCTAGAAGGCGTATACCATTTTATACTGCTGCCAAATGGTAGTGAGCAAGTCAATATGTGGTAATGAGTCATGACAGATGAGGATTATCTTTGATATAAAACTCTGCAGAGGTTTGTAGGTTTTGGTAAACAGCAAATTTGATTATTTTCCCTCCAGTGCAACAGACTATTCACAGTAAGGATAATTAATGAAGAAGATTTTATATTTCTTTTTAAACCAGCCTTCCTAGCAAGGATCCATTTACCACTTACAAATAGCTGTTTCATCCCTAGATTTCAAAGTAAAGGGTGACCCCTTCTGATATACCACCCAGCTTACAGGCTGTATCCATCTGCAGATATAGAGTATCCATCTGCCGATGAGAAAACAGAGTCATAGAGAGGTTAAGTGATTTGCTCAAAGCCAGAGACTGAGTCATCGAAAGAGCAGGGAACAGAATCCAGGTCTCCTAATTTTATTTTTGGCCTTTAACCATCAGGCTACAATTACTGTATAATTCTATAAAAATCACATACTTGCTCATCATGCTGTACAACGTATTTTAGACATTTTAAATGGTTCATGCCTTTGGCACTGACATTTTTGCCATTCAGAAGGAGAACAGAAAACAAATCTATCATCAGTTTGAGGTATAGAGAGGGGCTGAAATCCTAGTCCCATTGAAGTCAATGGCAAAACACCCATTAACTGCAATGAGCCAGGATTTCACACTGGGGATATACAAAACTAGGAAAGTCAGGAGCTGAATCCATCACTTTGTGCATAGACAAAAGTCCCACTGAAATAAGAAACTGAAGGATTGTACCCAGTTCACTCTTTGTGCCTTTGGTCCTAGACTAGCTACTTCCTTTAGAGCTGACACACCCTTGATCATGATCACACTCTTTTGTAGTCCTAAAGGTCACTTGTGCAGAGGGGTGTAAATCCCTCACTATATGTACAGAAAAGAATAAACAAAGCCCCTGTCCAGCCTTCCCTGGGGCTTCACTTTCTGGGACCCCATAAAAAAAAGAAGTTAATCAACAAGGAAACTTCTCCATGCCTTACGTCAAACACATTTCCCTAACAGGGAATACGGTAAATGTTTCCCTAATTTAAAGGGAAGACAATGCTGACCTAACCAGATCCTTCACAACAGGACATAATCATTCATTGTTCTGTGATGAAAAAGCCCCATGTTGCAATGTCACTTCCTATTTTTGTATTTACCAGTTCCTCAGAATTGTCCCAGGACAAAAATTGCACATAGAGCTTCAGTGTTAACGTCCAATGCAGCTTGAGAAATACCAATTTTTCTATTAAAACTTGGGTGACCAGACAGTAAGTGTGAAAAATCGGGACAGGGGTGGGGGGTAATAGGAGCCTATATAAGAAAAAGACCCCCAAATCAGGACTTTCCCAATAAAATCGGGACATCTGTTCACCCTAATTAAAACGCAAGTGCTTCCAGTTAGACCACACCATTCCCACAGTCAGCACTGCAGCATCTCACTGCAGGGCACAACAAGCGAGGAAGAATTATATGCTTGGAGCTAAGTTCTGGCCTCAGGCACACGGATGCCATTCCCATTTACTGCAATGTCAATTGCACCGGTATTCCTCAGAGAAAGTGACCCACTGAGTGCAGTATAGAAAAATGGTGAGTAGGATGAGTACTGTGTTCACTGTACTGTGCCACTGGATAGGAACATCATTTTGTGATCAGGTCATGGAGTAGCAGCTGATGTCGGTATGTTTATTAAGGCAGGACACATTACATTGAAATAGATTTAACATCAGCTGAAGACAGTCCAGGGGATCTGCAGTGACACAGATCAGAGTAGAGGCCCTAGTACTCTATATAGTGTATATGAAGTGTCAGTGGCCATTCTTACAGCCTGTAAGCTGGGTGGTACATCAGAAGGGGTCACTTTGCAACCACATGGCCTGTCCCAGGCTATTCCATCCTCTAGATTCCACTTTACATCCTGCACAAAGCATAACTACTCAGGGAAAGTGAATTCAGACCAAATATATACATACCACAATATATATATTTTATACATAATTATATATGTCCTCTAGCTGTGCATGGGCAATCCCAGATGAAGACCATGCAGTTGCACAGGTTTAACTGCAAGTTAAATTTGCCCCCAAAACGTTTATAACTGGTGATAAGCAAGCCAGAAGATCATAGAACGCCCTTCCAATTGCAGATGGAGGCTCATCAGGTAGAAAAGTCATCTTCTTACTTAAAAATGGAGTGAGCTGAATTTGAAAATCAGTGAGACACAAACCCAGGACCTTGCACTGCCATCGTTAAAGTCAGTCCTTCACCTTAGCCTTGCACATGTAGCCTTAATGTTTGCATTTCCTGACCGTGGGGAGCTTAACTTTGCATCTTTAGCATTGCAATAACAGTTTGGGAGGATTCTGCATAAAACGATTATTTTAAACTGCATAGGAAAGATGCCAAAAGAAACAGTTAACTAAAAATACTAGAAGTTCTGATAAGGTCTCCTGTAACCGCCGCCCTTCTGCTTGTCACAGGTAACTCCCAATGACAAATTCCTCTGAAAATGTGTCCTTCCACTCATTATTTCCCTTTTACAGGAATTACACTGCATTGTTTTGATCAATAATTGTCACATTCCCATTACACATTAGCATGTGTTTAAGCTTTTCTATCTTCTGCAGAGGGCACAATAAACATCCACTTGTTATTTCATTATGATTTTGTCAATGTATCTATTATGAATTTTATTAAACATCCCTTCTGTTGCAATTATATAATTTCTGTCTTACTGATAGCATCGACATTGACAAAGAAATAGTTTAGGCTGGTTCTTCCATTTTTTCATTATGTTAGCTGAACTATCAGACACGTCTTCTTCAATTTTCTCCCATTAACTCCCATTTGGAATAGACCAAAATATCCTCCCTGAGCCACGCTTTGGAGAGTTGGGGGGAATTAGCCTTAGTCCACTCTAATTATTACTATTTAGCAGTCAAGTTAATGGCTGTTCATACTGTGAAAGGGAAACGCTTGCCATTTATTCCCAAACTCTGAATAAGAGGTTTGCGCTCAGATTTATGCTATATGTGTTCGTATACCCAGAATTTTAAAGGAAATTGAATGCCCTTCCCTTCCATTACTGAGAATCAAGCAAAAAACGTTATGCCTACACTGGTCAGATGGTGTAACAACATTTGGAAACTTTCAGCCGTAGAAAAATGACTAGCCCAAAAGATCATACATATGACAAGTTCAACACACTTAACTACTCTTCATCACTTGTACTGAAAGAAGAAGTTGGATCAGGAAGCTAGCTTATCGGTCAAACTTCTCTTTTTCTTAAACTATATTGCTTTAGCATGATTATTCTGACTCATTTTTTCTCCTTTTTGTATAAAAATGATTAAAATATTCTTGGTTTAACCCATGTGAATTACTCTATATCTTGGTACATAAAGCACTTATCAATGAAAAAGGTTTCTATCATTCACTTGTGACCAACCTAGGGGAAAAACATTCTGATCACTTCTCTGTCAACTTTTGAAACTTTGTGTTTAGCTGCCCATCAAGAAGACATGTTTCCCTTTATTTTGGGGCCATGGCCCCATTCTTTCAGATAAATCAACCTGAAATATGATGGCTTCTGTGATTAGCTAAAGTATTCCTCTGCATTCTGCTTCTTCTGCTTTGGACTCTCGTGCCAGTGTTCCTTATGTTTGCTATAGTGTGACTCTCACTTCATCTTATATGTTCAGTTATGCTTCTTTTAATATAAATTAAAAAGCTACTGTCGCCACCAGTCTGAGGCTGCAAGTCAGAAATGAGATGACATAGTCATTTATTTCAAATCCAAGTAGAAAAATCTCTTCAATAAATATCAGAGGGGTAGCCGTGTTAGTCTGGATCTGTAAAAGCAGCAAAGAGTCCTGTGGCACCTTATAGACTAACAGACGTATTGGAGCATGAGCTTTCGTGGGTGAATACCCACTTCGTCAGATGCACTTCGTCAGATGCACTAAAGCTCATGCTCCAATACGTCTGCTAGTCTATAAGGTGCCACAGGACTCTTTGCTGCTTTCATCAATAAATGACATGCATAAGGTCTCACTAGTTTGAAATCCAGAATAGCACTGTGCTAGTCCTCCCCTAGCACTGCTTGTTGTTGCTGTTGAGCATTCACTGTGACTATCCACAAATATGCTTTTTCCCCAGGTTCTCCTTCAAACCACTACACAACAGGCTGGAAAGCAGCTACATTTGGACATTCACTTATCTCTGCACCATTTACTTGTCTCTGCCTGCTTTGCTGCATATATGTCTGTGGGATTGTTTGGTTAAGTTTAGTGTGGAAAACCCCTTTTGTACCGCTAGAGTGCTGCAGAACAAGAACAATAGCCTGTATGCTCCAGGTTGGCTGATCTGTTCTTGGTGCAAACCCAGAAAAGAGACAAAAGTAATACTAAGCCACCTTTACAGCTTCTCAGTCTTGGGCTGACAGACACCAGCACCAACCCCTGGCACAAAAAAAACAGCCTAAAGCTTCTCTTTCTTATACTGGCTACCATTCCTGCATCCAGGGCCATTCCTGCTTCCACGGAACAGTTTCCCCTGACAACACCTTACATTAGGGCTAGGAAGAGTGTAAGAATTGCTATGCTGCCCCTACATCACCAGGATATTTCCCAGTTTGGGAAAATCCCCAACTAGCCCTTTAAGCCAGGTTTAAATCTGCTTGGCTGTACAAAGCCAATGGAACAGGACCAAAGATCTGGCACAGTATTTCCACCATTAGCAATATGTTCCAAAAGGCAGGTGGCCTGGTGGTTAAAAGTTCTGTGAAACATTCATGTGCAGTGTCATTTGTGGACTTGATGGTATTTCAGGGACAACCACTACTGTAGGGCATCTTTCCCTTCCTCCCCACTGAATATCTGTGCTTTGCTTAGCCCTTCCTTCTTCCACATCTTCCCTCTGAATGGCAGTTCACTGCTTTTGGTCTGCTCAGCTCCTTCTCCACCACCACACAGAGGCAGCTCAGTTCCCACTCATGCCCTACTGCCAACCAGCTGGGTAATGCTGCTTTGCCTTATGACACTCAGCCTGCTCCCAGCTTCCCCTAGCGTCTTTTTCTGGCAGCTAAGACAGCTGACACTTTGACTTGCTCAGATAGCATTTCTGCTTGCACCAGGATTCTGGGAAATAGGATATTCCCAGCCATTATGTGACCCTAATTAAAATATTATGAAATGCTTACTATATATAGATATAGTATGGCTGATATTTTAGTCAAGTGCCTCTTGTTTTGCTAATCAGTCCTAGTAAAACATCTCAAAATCTATACATCAAGTCTCCACCTTTGCCTCAGTCAAGTCACTACTAAGAATCGCACTGCTGCAGCTTTGCCTGCACACACAGTGCGCAAACCCTTACAAAAATAAACCTCTCATGGCTGAAATGAGCTGCCACATTATCGTTTATCCATGTCCTCTTTTTCCCACCCTGTGTGTGTAATTTCCTCATTGCGCCATCATGCCCATGATTGTGTGTTTTCTGTGAAATATTTGGAACATATGTTCTGCTACAAAATAGTAATTAACACTTTCACAAGCTAATGTCCTTCTAACAGACACAGAGTCGGGTTCCATTAGGAGGTCACTTGTTCGAAACCCAGTTCAGCTGCATATTTCTTGGTTTATAGCTTTCTATAGAACACCAAGCTATAAACATCATACATATAGATTCATCAGCTGAGGGGGAAGATTGGACCAGAAGACTACGTGACTCCTCATGTAGTGTGTACTCACAGTATGGCTTACAACTAAATTGGCAGTTTTAGTACAATATATGCCACTTAAACAGGACAAACTGAGTTGGAAAATTCAATTAATTGGGACATCTCCCAGGAAAGTGATTTATTCATGATACTTGATAGCAACAATTGCTGCTTAATAAGGATTTAGGCCGTGAGTGTGTCAATCTCACGGTGTTCTGTTTGTGCCTCTAACATTAGATAACAGTCCTGTGGTATCTATGACACATGCAGACAGTGTACAAAAAGCTGCACACTGCTCATTCCTGTCTATCAGCTTGCGCCTGCCACACCAACTGCACATGCAGGACCTTCGTGCTTAGGGACTCGTACATTACCCTGCCACTGGAGGCAATCTCCACGTAAGTAGCATTCACGATCAACTCTGTGGGCCCATCCAATAACACAATTGCCTCTGGAGCAGCCTGGAAAGCAGATTTATTAATAATAAAGCATTTGGGGTCAGTTCAATAAACCAAAATGAAACATTTCAGTTCCAAGAATGTTAAAATGTTTCATTTTGATCAAAAATGTCAAAACAAAATGTTTTGACATTTGCAAATAGAATTTTTTTAGAATTTGCATTCTGTGAAAATTTTCAAAATTTCTACTTTTTGTCCTAAGAGTAAATGTTGAAATGTTCGAATTTCCCATGGGACAGAAATTCTGAATTTCAGTCAGCTCTGCTAATAATGCAGGTCTCAAAACTACCCACCAAGGCATCCCAAAAGAAGCATCTACTATATTCAAATTATTTTATAGCTTTGTCATTGTGTAACTGGCACTAGAGAGTCATGGCATTAACTGCAGCAAAAGACTCCTTGTGCTAATCGAAATACATTCAGAGATCCCCCAAAGTCTGGCTGTTCAGATCAAATGGACAGCTGGCTTTAGTTTTAAGAAACCAAACCTTACAAATGAGGATTTGCAAAGCCTCTTCAGCTCACCTCTGCTTCTATTACCACTGATTTAAGGTGACTCTGAACATACAATTTATGCAAACATTGATAACTTAAAACCTTCAATGCTGCATCAGAAGCCATGCAATTTTGCCTAGGTTTACTGCTTTAACCTTTGAAACAACACTGTTGCAGGGTAAGAGGGAGCATTTGCAGATGAAATGACACCATCATCTATTTTACAGTGATCTGACTTTATTACAACAGTGCCTAGTAAACAGCCACTGTAATAAAGGATTTATTAGTGTCTGCTCTCAAAACTCCTTGTCTTGACCATAAAATTAATCCTCAGGCGCAAGCTTCAAAACAGCATTGTCACCCAGATGCATGATCTTCCATTTTTGGCAGAAGTGAATGGAGTATATTTAAGTTAATATTGATTTAACATACTTGGGTTAGTCATTTTTAAGTTGAGCGTTTCCACATGCAACATAGAATGTTTATAGTTTTAGATTTTAAAAAAGAGTATTCAGAAAAGTCAGTATGTCAAAAAGTGTTTCTCTTAATGAAAGTTTTCTGGATCAGCAATGTGTGATATGGACCAGTGCCTCATGTCCAAATAGAAAGCATGTCATTTCCATTGTTTTTGCAGCAGTGCTAATTACTGTAACCATCACTCTTTTTCAGAAGCCCAGGGCACAACTGCTACAGGGTTAGTAGCAGCAGCATTAGCCAATTACACCAGTTATCTACTGGGAAACACCCTGGCTGCAGATGATCGCCCACACAGCCTTCTATATGTCTCTATCACAGCTTGACTGTGTGGGTGACCATTTGCGGTGAAACATACTTGACAGAGATAAGTGATAAACTAATTCATTGTGTGTGATCATTTTATTTACTGCCTGATGAAATAGCTAATATAATGGCTGCACAGATTAAAGTTGTTGCAGAAGCATTGGGCTCATGATATGAACAATAACTAATTTGGCAGAGCTAATGCTCAGTTATTAAAATAAAGGCTAAAAAGGCCCATTTCTGGGAAGGATTCATATTCCAAAGATATTGGAATTCAAGTCATCAAAATGAGTCTGGAGGGTTGTCACTGCCCGACTCAAGAGCTAATTGAAACTGGACTTGAAAAGCCAGCCAGTAGGAAAGTAAAGGGAGTAACTCACATGAACTCTCTCTCACAGGGAGACAGACATGAGCTGAGTGAGACCAAAAAGGAAGGATGTGGCTGACCACAGGATGTAAGCTTTTCTCCTTACGTTGTGTTGGTAATCCCTCTCTGCCTTCCAACCACCCATGTACACAGAAAGCCTTTCTACCACAGGCTCCAATCATGATATCTTTTGGATGAACCTGTGTGATTTACTTTTATTGTTACTGACTCCCTCTATTTTCCATTGTGGTTATTTAAGCTAAATCGTAGTTATTGACTAGAACTGGTTTAGTTTTTCTCCAATTACAAAGTTTTCAATACGGAACAGTTTTTTTGTTTTTTAAAATTGGTCTTGGTTTCTGAAAAACAAAAATTGTTGGTTTTTGGACTGGAAAGGAGATGAAAATAGCATGTCAGCCATCTTGCCTGAACCCCAGGAGGAGAATGGAAGGATCTCAGGGAGAGGAGGAAAAGGAAGACACAATAACCTTAGCAGAGGAGAAAGGGGAAGATTTTCCCATACATATGCACGCATACACAGCCTCTTCACCAAATAGTCATTCATGAGCACTTCCCAGCTGCAGTGTAGTTCCTTACTATTATCAGCTCCAGATAAAGACATGAACATAGGAATGTAGCAATTGTTTACCTGAGGCCAACCCACAAAATGAGACACACGGTTATGGGAAGCAGAAGGAAGTGTTCCTCGGGAATGATAGCCACTTGTGATGACTGAGTGCCTCAGACATGCATCTATAACTGCACTTCGCAGAGTTTTTCTCCAGACATTTCTCTTTCACTTTACAATGTCTTTACTGATGACTTTTCTAGAATAGGTATAACTTCCCTGGCTACATGTAGGCACAAGCCCAATTAATTATACAAGTGCACACTCTTAGTACTACTTAACTCTTTAAATACTAGGTAAATAATTTAGATATTAGCTCTTTTCTCTTTTTTTCATAGTAATAGGCTCAGTGAAGCTGAACCTGGGCTCTCCAGAGTTCAATGATCCACTTTCTTTACGAACTAGTAATTTCTCATATTTAATCTTTTCTGTTTAACCCTGGTTATCAAACACTTACATAGACTAGGTGCTTACATTGGTTATACAATGTGTGTGTATAAAAAATTATTTATAAAATTAATATATATACATATATTCTCTTAATTTTATTTTTCCTTTTTAATGTCTTTCACATTTGTTAAGCCTATATTAAAAATGGGGAAGGGGAGGAATCAGGAAAGGTCAATGAGGGGAAAAAAAGAAATTCTCATCTCTTTCACAACAGCGTAAACAAAAGTTTCCAATTACATAGGAATTACCAGACTAGATCAGAGCCAAATTCCATCTAATCCACTATCCGGACAGTCTGACAGTGGCCAGGATCAGATGCTTCAGAGGAAGGTGTAAGAACCCAATAGTAGGCAGGTGTGGCATAATCCCCCTCAAAATCTCATACTAATTCCTCATAGTTAGAGATTGGCATTAACCTGAAGCATGAGACTTTTATATCACTTTCAAAACTATATATTTAGTATTCACTATTATAACTCTGGACATCCTTGTTATCTAAATAAATGGGTAAGCCATCTTTGAATTTTACTAAATTATTGATATCAATATTATCTAGTGGCAATGAGTTTAACTGTCTAATTACATGTTGAATGAAAAAAAATCACATTTTATCACTTCAAAATTTGTCACCTTTTAATTTAATTGAATGTCCCCTTGTTCTTGCTTTATTAGACTGAAAAAAGAAGCTCACACCCTTCTCTAGACCATACATTTTTATATACTTTTATCATGTTCCCTCATTTGTCTCTTTTCCAAGGAAAACAATCCCAATCTGTTCAATGTCTTCCTATTAGTGATTTTCCATGACCTCTAATCATTCTCTTTATCTTTCTCCAAACCCCCTTTAATTTTACAACATACTTTTTGAGATGGGGTGACTAGCACTGCACACAGTATTTCAGATAAGATTGCACCATTGATTTGTACAACAGCACTAGTCCCATATTCTTCTCCATCCTCCCTCTTTATGTTTTCTTTTTTTTCCTAAGCTGCACATTGAGTAGAGGTTTTGATTGAGCTGTCCTTACTGATGGTTCATTCTTTTTTCCTGTGTTGATAGTTAATTTCGAACCCTGTCAGGTATATTAGTAGTTTATATTTTTCACTTCAGAGTTACTTACTTTGCAGTGCCCTGCACTGAACTTCTTCTGCCATTGTATTGCTATTTCACCTAGCTGAATTACTTCCATTTGAAGTTCTTTGGAGTTTTTGCTGGATTAGACTAATCTAAATTATAATGTCATCTGAAAATTTTGTCACCCCATTGCCTACCCCTTCTTCAGATGATGAATTATTATGTGCTAGACCTTATAGAGAACCTCAAGGTATTCCAGTGTTCCTTTTTTCTGCAATGAAAGTTGTTCCTGCACTTTGTTTCCTGTTTCTTGGCCCACTTTTTATCGATGACAATACTCTGCCTTTGACTCCATGACTACTTAGTTTCTTTAGTAGTTTCTTGGGATAGACTTGGTCAAAGACCTTTTGAATGGATAAATAAGTTATGGCAACTGGCTATCCTCCATCCCCTATATTACTGACATATTAAAAGTTCTAACAGATTTAGGAGACGTGATTATCCTTTCAAGATATAATGATAGGTAGATTTTATCAGCTCATGATCTCCCAGGTGTTTTACTATTCTATTTTTAACAATCATTTCCACCAGTTTCATAGGTTCATCTGTAAGATTTACAGGTCTGTATTTCCCTGGATCACCCTGTTAGGCAAAAAGATTATTTTCCCCAAGAATCAGGTAAGCACACACAATACTGAAGGGGGGTTATTTATGGTACCGGGAAGACTGACAAGCAGCTTCAAAAATATGGTGCCACCATGGCCAGTCATATACATTCTTTTATCAATTCATTTGCATTTATCTGTACATACAGAGATAGACATTGTTACAAGCAGAGAAAGAACCCTGAACAAAGATAAAAATAAGAACAGTACATACATATGGAGGTCATCCTACTTGCATCAAATATTTATGGCTACCTTGAGAGAAAAGGAGACGGGGGGCGGGGGTAGGGATGAGTGCTTACAGACATCCAGTGGGTTGTGAAGGGAGGGTTAGTGTTGTTCTAAGAACTGAGTTACTGGGCGGGCATTGACCATATAAGCTGCTCTAAGTTATTAGGTATTGACAGAAACTATGTCTTTGCTTCTCAGCAGTTTCTGTCTTTTCTGCTGGCTGAATTTTAAGGCCTTCCTGACAATCCTTAGAGCCTTTTAAAAATATAAGTACACATTTGCTACCCTGACTCCTCCAGTACAGCACATGTACAAGGAAATTTGTCTTGCAGGTGTGTGACAGGTGAGTAGCCACCTGGAAAGAGTTAAAGGATCCCTGACTACCTCTACACAGAGCAGGATATCCAAGGAAGCTAGGCCTAGAGTATAGAGTAAGTTCTCTTTCCACTGGCTGGTAGAATCAAGGGAAATGTTTCCAGGGTCTGCAACCTGCATTTTTCAGTTGAGCTGTTTTATTCTGTTATTTATGTCTTGTTTTCAAAGAAGACATTGTGCCCTGAGGCAAGGGCCTTACCAGGACTTGGGTGTGGTGTTTGCTTCTCTTCACTGGTACGGTGAAACAGCCCACCAGCTTATGCAGTGTATGTAATAACTTATTTCTCTTCCCCTCTTTACTCACACTCATCTTTCCTCCTAACACAGTAATTTTTTTTCTGTAATTTCAAAAAACCATTGACTAATAAGACATACATTTTTCCTTAGGGTTCTTAAATACTCCATTTTGGCTCTTGTATTTGCAGTGAACAGGCACCCATGTGCTAAATTTGCTGTGTGAAGGAAAAGAAAAAGTACCGATGCATCAGTTCAGCAGCCATGCTTTACAAAAGGAAAATAACAACTGTTAGAATGGGTTACTGTCTGCATCCTGTATCACTTGCCATACCGGTATTGCCCTGGCCTCTTCCTTTGTCATTCAGTGTTGAACGCATTCTACAACAATATGCATTACCTCACCTTTTGGGGGCAAAGCCAGACTTTTTGGCACCTGCTCCCCTATTTGGTGTAAACATTGCTTGTGCCAATCAGAGGCGAACACACACAGGTTTTGGGCCCCGTCCCCTATGACACTTACTGAATGTTGCCTCAGGGCATTAAGGGGTGCCCGCTGCCATTGCAGGCAGGGAGAGAGAAACGGTCCGTGTATGCCCGTGTATGCCGTTATGCCGTTAACCGAGAGCCTGAACCTCTTTCGAAGCCTCTCTCTCAGAGCTCACCTGTTTGGCATTCTCGTATTAGCCGATGGAGCGTGATGTGTTTGGGTTTGATTTGTAAGTATCCAGTATATTACAAATGATGCTGCATTTTTTATATGTAAATATGTTAGTAGATATTATTAGGCCATGTGTGTTTTAGCGCTTTGTTAACTTATTAGCTTAATCTTGAAGCCTGCTCCTTACCCCTGTAACTACTCCCTCCCCAATAAATTAAATTGCATCTAATAGCTAGTGTGTGTCTGCAGTTTGCCTCGTGACCCATACTCCCCTTGCATCTCTTACCTATATAGTCTGTTGCCACGTGCAGCCTGGTAAATAACAGGCCTGCATTTTTTTTGCCCCTGCAAATACGTGGCAATCTACAACAACAACATTGAACCTATGTTTAAAAAGTAGAGTGAGAGAAAGAGACAGAGCCACAGCAAAGCCTGTGGTATACACACAGCCAGTTGGCCACAATACAATGTTTGTTATTTCAGGTGCGAAAATAGAAGGCAGGCAAGTGATGAGATGGTCCCTCTCCTCTCTTTGTCTGTGGTCCCTCACTGAAAAAATCAGATGCTTGATTCGGTCTCCATGATGTACTACCTGTATTCCAGAGTGGTCATTGAAGTTAGTTACTTGGCATGCTGGGTTTAGTACAGGCAGGAGTGTATCGAGGACACTGGTGAAAAAATTCACCCACCGGAGCTGAAATATCCCCTCCATGCATTCCTGCTCTCCTTTACTCATGGGCTGCTGTTCATCAGGAAAACAGCTAGCAACTACGTGCTCTGGTGTCATGTCTTGCCTGGGCAACAGGAGTCCATTCATCTTTATGAATGAAAGTCTCTCCACATACCTTTTAGAGCAGCAAGTGCACCTGTAACTATTGCGTGTGCTGTGCTGAACAGGTGTTCTGAGTAGCCACAGCCAGCTGGCACAGATCTAGCCAGGTATCCCTGTTCAGCTGCCAATACAGGAGAGAGTAGAATTGTGGATACCACATGGGATTATGGCAGCCTACCTCCACTATACTCTGTGCTTTCACAGCAGCAGATTCCTCATGATGCAACACTGAAAAGTCCATAGTCATCCAGGCTGCCCCACAGAGATTCTTGCTGTCTATGTCAGCGAAAAGATGTTTTGTCCTGAGTGCTGCTGAACTGGCATGGCTTGTGCTTCTGCACACCATGAAAACCGACAAGATAAAAATCCATGCCACCTAATTCTGTGTAAAAATTCACCTCCATGCAGCAGGCCAGCACAAAGTCTACTGGCTGAAACAGGTCTGGAGCAACGGGCAGACCTTGGGCTGGCTGTTTGCACAGAGGTAACTTTTGCCATTAGCAGTTATCGTTGTCAAGATTTTTCAGATGATCCCATAGAAACATCACTACTAGAGCTGGTCAAAAAATGCATGCAAACAAAGGAAAATTTAACTGTTACATTTCTTATGACTTTTGCTTTGCTTGTGCTAATCATGCTTCTGAATCTACAGTGCACCAGTTTGCCGCACAGTATCTGGCCATGTGGACCCTGCTACAGCACAGTAAAAGTCCTGCTGTGGCTTTGCATACTATGTTTTTAAGATCATGATAGTGCTCTCTCTTTTTCTCCTTGTTTTTATTACTATGTCTCATTAAAAACAAAAAGAGCCAGTTCATTCCTGCCACCCTCACATGCAGTAGATATAAAAAGCCATCCAATGCAGGATGCAGAGTGACAGTTAGCTCTGTGGCCTGATCCCAGCTCTCCGGCACTTCCATGGAAGCTTCCCGGTAGCTCTGTGATAGCAGAGTGTTATGGCACTTTGGGGGTAGGCTCAGTGTCCACCTGTACCCTTGCTGAACTCATGGATATCCATTTGGAAATCCAAGTAGGCAGCAATGATGGGCTGGTTCCCCAGTAGAGCTGCTATTGCACAGCCCTGGGGGAAGTCTGCCAATTGTTGCATGGCTCCGGCAGAAGGCAGGCTGCTGAAGGGAGCAGACCTCAGCAAATAGAGACTAGACTAGGATAAACTTGAGGCCTGTTTCCCCAGAAATCCCAGGGACCCATGGAGTTGGGTTTTCTTTACCTCCGCTGCAGGTAACATGAAGGAAATTCTGCAAAGTAAATCTTGCAGTTTGCAGTATCCCGTGGGGCCTGTCTGTGGATGTATCCATGGGAGGAAATGGTGTAACTGTGTTTTTACAATGTAAAGTAATTATTTAAGGGGCTGGAAGCAGTATACTAATGACCATGAGCAGCAACATGACAAGTTTGCCCATTTAATACATCTAATACTATAGAGTTCTTCTATAACTATATGACAAATTGGTTGAAAACATTCAGAGGTGCTGTTTTAACCTCTTACACCCAAGAATAATGAAAACTCCCTCAGCAAGCATGGAATTATACTGCAATTTGTTCAATGTTATCTGCAGAGACTCCAAGGGGCTTTCTCAGAATGATTCTCATGTGTCCCAGACAACCCACGACCCGCTTGGAAGAGGAAGTCACACTTCCTCACACACCCACATAGAAAATGACTGACATCAATGACATTTGTCGTATTGTTTGTACTTTTCTTTTAGTCATACTACGTTGCCTTGTGGTTCTGTTTTAAGCTGGCAGGTGTTCCCAGAATTGGCTGGCCTGCTTTTATGATTCATATATTATGGGAAGCACTTTCTAATGGGGGATTGGTTAATTTACAGTGCCTTTTATAGGAAACATTGTTACCTTTACTGGTCTGACATTCTTACTTGTCACATGGCTTTTCTTAACTTTGAACCAATCATCCAGACTGTATTCTACTTCACGGCAAATGAAGGCATAGCAGGTTTCTATTAAGTTTTCTTAAAGAGAACTGGAAATTGGTTGTGCTTTTGTCAATACATTATTAGTGGTTTTACTTTATATAAGCCATCATCTTCTGCAATGAAGCAGTGGCGTAGCTAGGAGTAGAAATTTGGGTGGGCCCCGGCTTTCAGCTGGACCAGCAAGGACAGACTGTGCTAGCTCAGCTTCTCCCCTAATGCCAAAACCTCTTCCTAGCCCTGGTGCCCCCAAACACAAGGCTTCACCTGCCAAGCTGGGTACGCCCAAGCCTCACCTAAGGCAATCACTACTAGCAGCTCCTTCTCCACCAGGCTCAGCCACCTCTCCTGGGGGGTGCCATGGCACCTCCTCCTCGCCCCCACACTCGCAGACATGGTGCTGCATGTTGTTGAACCCAGCAGGGACCCAGCACAGCACCCCCACGTACCCACGACCCCCCTCCCATCAGAGCAGCTTCCGATTGGGGCCCAACCATTCCCCTTCCAGTGGCGGGGAGAGACACTCCTCACAGATTTGATTTCCCAGCACAAACAGCCCACACTGTGTTCTGCAAGGGGGAGATCCCAGGACATGCGCTCTGTGCATAGGATGGTGGTTCCCATCACCTCCTTTCCAGTCCTCCTCCTTCCCCCACATGTGTTAGCAGCTCGATGGTACAGCCAGGCTGGGGGGCATGGGTAGCAGAACAGCTGGGGCACTAATGTGTCTCTTCGACACTGTCCTTCACCTCTTCATTGTGTGTGGCTGCTCTGTACCCCTGCTCATATTTGGGTGGGCCTGGATGCTAAGTGGATGGACTATGGCTCACTCAGGCCCACCTTTGGCTACGTCCCTGAAATGAAGTAGAATACAAGTCAAAACATGATGCCAGTGCAAGGGTCAAGTATAATCAACTTTGAAACTGTATGCATAACAAACACCTATATAGGTTAGCAGCAATGTTTTTGCCCTCAGGACCTTCAGCTCCATGACACAGACCCCTACCACTTGAGCTAAGGAAGTAACTCCATTAGTTGTTAGCAGTAGTATGCTATTATCCTTTAGTAGATCAGCCATAGCAGGGAACATGACAAAGACATTGCTAGTATGAATTACATAGAAAGCATTTGACACAACTCTCTTGCCCCAAATAAACTATTTTGGAAAAGAGTTTGAAACCTAACAGACCATGCCAAGCATCCTCCTTATACATTTAACTATTTGACTTGGATTTCAAGACTTTCCATAGCTAAAAACAAATCTCAGTCTTGTCTGTTACAGCTGTCCCCCTGCTGCATTCCTTGTTCCCCTCTCCTTTCTGTTTGTCCTGTGTGGCCGCCCTTCCTGGCCATTGTGCTAACTAAAGTCACAGCCCTATTCATAAGATGGCTTGTACAGACTAACTGGAGCCACTGCTCTGCCTAGGGAGGGGGCTTCTTGCTTCTTTGTTTGGCTCCTTTGTTCAGACCCGGGCTCGGTCTGGGGGGCACTGCCCAGAAATGCAAGACCTGAAGTGGCCAACTAATTAAGCATATGAGTCATACCTGTGGCTCAGAACATGCCCAGGCATGCCTATGCTCACCTGCAGCCTTTCCCTGCCTTCTCTCCTCCCCGTATCAAGAGGAGTCAATCAAAAGTACTGGTGGGAAACTGCCTGAGTTTGCCTTTAAAGCCAGACATTTTCTGATCAGACCTCGGAGAAGGTCCTTGCTTTGCCAACTGGTCTGATCAACTAGGGGTCTTTGGGGGGCCCTCTCCCCACTCTCATTTGTTTTTGAGTGTACCCCCATTTTTAAACTCCCCTCCCACAAACAACGAATTTGTGCCTGGAGATCTCCTGATTATTGTAAGCTAATCAAGTCCTCTCTCCATCCTCCGATGCTACTGCTGTTCCTGTTTCTGTGCTTGCTGCTGTCCTGGGGATTGGTAAGGACTCCCTCTTGCAAACTCCCCCTGTCCTAGCTGCTGGCCTTGTTTCCCCAGCAAACTGACCCAAGCTAACTCCTCGGTCTGTATCTGTAATCTGTTTCTTGCTCTGCAGAGCCTTTGCTGCTAAAAATAAGCCTGTGCTGCTGCTAAGCTGTGCCTTCCTGGACTGTATCCTGGGCTGCCAGCTTGCAGCCACCCCACTGCTGGAGCCACCACTAGTTAACCGCCCCCCCGGGGCTGTACCCTGGGCACACACCACTCTGCCCTCTGGAGCTGCTCCCCCTCCCGATCAAAGAATCGGCATAGTGTAAGGTGCACCTATTAGAATCTGGTTCTTAATCTAGATAAGTTGTAATTTCATTTTGCATAGCTGTGGTTAAGTTAGGTTTAGAGAATTGTTTGTATTGTGCTCTGTAAGTTAGGTTTAAAAAATTGTTGCATTGTGTTCTGTTACTTGCTAATTTGTGTAGTCTTGGTTAAGTTAGATCATAGATAAGATTTTGCTGTGTTCTGTATAATGTGGTTAAGTCTGTTCCGCTGCCCTAATCCACCCCCGAGCTTGCCCGTGTCTCCCCGAGCTCCCACTCACCTCGTTTGCAGTCTCTCTGCTGTTAAAACTTGCAGCTGTCTGCTCTCTGTGTCTCCCTGGTTTAAATCTCCTCCCAGCGCTCTGCCTGGTCTTCGCTCACCCGTGCTCTCTCCCCCATCCCCAACTCACTTCTACCGACGCCTTTCTTCTCTCCCTCTCTTTAATCCATTCCCCACGTGTTCACGCCACCTACTGCTGCCAACCAATTGTATTACTGAGGCTAGCATAAAACCCATTGTTACCTTTTTTCTCTCTACACACCTCACATTTTAACCCCAACTAACGTTAGTTGCTTAATGCTGCGTGACACACGCCTTTACATAGATTGTTAGCTACCTGTTACATTTATACTTATGTTTAATTGGTTACCAACTGTATTGTAACCCACGAATTGTTCCCCTATTGAACCCCTATACTATTTACTAAAGAAACCTCCTCAATTGTCTATCTTAAAACCCATCCCCTCAACTATTGAATTTTTCCCTGTGTTTGCATTTCTAATAAAGTTATTTTGCACCCCAGTGCAGTAGTTGTCCCCAATGATCCATACTGCTGGCAGGTCAAGTCTAAGCTACAATTAATATACAAGAATAATTTGTGAGTCTCAATTTTAAAGTAAGTCTGGTGAACTTTAGCCTGAAAGCTAACAAAGTGTCAGATGGTAATTCACAACTTTATGGGGGTTTGGATTGTGACGTTTATGTTGAAAAGCAAACATATAAAATAAGTAAAATATATATATATATTATTGTATATATATTATGACTATATATTGTATAATATATATAATATATAAAAATAGAACTGAACTACTTTTAGATTCAGAAAATTTTGAAAGTGCAGAATAAGGAAGAAAATCAACTGATCAGGAGTTTCAATGAGTTGGGGGACTGGGGAAGAGGAGAATGTGTGGAGCAGAGACCGGAGGCGCTGCGAAGGGAGATTTAAACCCAGGGAGACACAGAGAGCAGACAGGCTGCAAGTTTAAACAGCAGAGAGACTGCAATGAGTGACTGGGGAGCTCAGGGGGAGACACGGGCAAGCTTGGGGGGGCGGATTAGGGCAGCGGGAAGACAGACTTAACCACAGTTTCCTCTCATTAGAAACTTTTCACAAGAATATGGCAGTTTCAACAAAACTTTCATTGGCAAATGGTCCAGGTCCAAGATGGAATTTCTGGTCAAGATGAGATAGACACATGCCCTACCCAAGATTCAGGTGATTAGGGCACTCAGTTCAGATATATTAAATCCATGTTCAACCCGTTCTGGAGTAGGGACTTGAGGTGGATCTCCTACATTCCAGGTGAGTGCCATAACCAACAGACTGTTAGTCACCCTGGGATGATGGCATCCTCTGGTATGTTTTTTTAATTGAAAGGTCTCAGTTTTAGCTCAATGAGGAATGGGAATATTTTTTAAAATCTCAAAAATTTTTATGGCACTGGAAACCATTTTCCTCCCAGCTCTAAAAGTGAAACAAAGTTGTGATGGTAGCAGGTTCTGCAACTTGGTTTACATTTTCATATTCCTCTCTGATTACAAAAGAGTCTTGCAAGACGACTTTGGATGAAATGAAGTCTTCATTAAAGGCAAATATTGATTTCAACATGCTCCTTAGATACACAGTGTCATATTATATTGTCCAGGTTTCAGAAAAATGGAATACAGAGGGTAGGGGAAGTGGCTAAAACTAAAATTTGATGATTTCTAAGAAACTAATGCAATAGCTACTTAATAAATGTTTATATAGTGCCATGACTTTGGTGCTCTACAGAGAGTTCCGTAACAGCCAGTTCCCACCCCAAAGTGTATACAATGTAACTCTTGAAAACTCTCATACAAAAGAAGTGAGGGAAAGCGACAAAAGTTAGAATAAACAGTAATAAATAGCAATCCAATGCAATAATTTCTCATAGTGACCATACAGAGTGAGACAGGAGAAAAGGGGAAGAATAGACAGCATAGAACTGAAGTCAGTAGTATTAAACAAGGTGGATTTTGAGTGGAGTGAAGATGGTTGCCATAGAGTGGGGCGGATATAATTCCACGTGTAGGGAGCAGCTTTACTAAGGGCTTGTTTACACTGGCGATTTACAGCGCTGCAACTTTCTTGCTCGGGGGGGGGGGTGAAAAACCACCCCCCTGAGCACAGCAAGTTTTGACACTGTAAAATGCAAGTGTAGACAGTGCACCAGTGCTGGGAATCATGCTCCCAGAGCTGGTAGCTACGCCTCTCATGAAGGTGATGTTTTTAGAGCTCACAAGGCACATTAAAGCGCTGCCGCAGCAGCACTTTAGTGTTGCCAGTGTAGACTAGCCCTAATAGTAACTCATACAATCTCGCAGTGTTGTGCCACAACAACATAAGGCACGTGACAGCACTGTCACAGCAGCGCTTAGCATTGCCAATGTAGACTAGCCCTAACAGTAACTCATACAAGCCCCATTTTGCAGATGAAAAAATTGAGGCAGTAAAGTCAAGTGACTCTCAGAGTCAGGATTGAAATTCACACATTTCTGGCTCCTTAGACCATACCACCATTCTTTGGTCCTTAGCAGAGAATGGCCTTCAAGCAGCTATCTATATCCTGCACATGACCTCATATGAAAACCTAAGTTATAAAGATAATGTTTAAAAACCTAGACTCCTCTGTTACCAGATTTGCCCATTACTTTGGGGTATGCTCATTTATTGGGTTTACTCTTGGGGTTATATTCTATCAATGTACCGCTTGTGTCACTTGTGTTCTCTACTTCTCCCTTCTGCAAGTTCCCTCCCACTGGAGCTATCCTGCAGGACCTAGGTTCTCCAGGGCTGGGTTCCTCCAGCCCCAAAATCAGACGAACACACACATTAACAGAGCCCGTCTGAGAGGACCTGGTTAATCAGCACTCCCAAGCTCACCCCTTATATATATGTCTCTGAACTCAGTAGTCTGAGTCGAGCAGGATTTCCAAACTGTCACCCTCATAGGCCCTTGGCTTCAGCAGGCTGGGTCAAGCAGCACCTCCCAGCTGCCACCCTCATATGCCACCCTCATATGTCCTCAACTGTGGGCACCACACTGGAATAGAGTACTCCTGAGCAGGCTGGGTCAAGCAGCACTTTCAATCTGCCACCCTCATATGTCCCAGGTTCAGCATGTCCCTATCCCCCCTTTCATGTTACAACTATTATGACAGTAACTCACTTGATGAGCAAACCCCACAGGATTTTTGGGTGCTCTGTGAAGCTTGAATCTATCGGGGGTCCCAGGTGCTGGTAGTAGCTTAGGGTCCAGAATGCTGGAGACAGGCAGAGCCCCCAGCATGATCAGACAAGAGAAGACAAAGTCCCAACGAAACTGATGCAGATTTTGGATCCAGGCATCAGAACACTTACTTGAGCATGGGTAGGGGTTTTTGTAGGGAAACAACAACGGTTCAAGGGAGAACACTGGATTTGTTTATGGATAAACTGATGGCTCAAGGGAGAATACCAAAGTTGTTTTGTTCAGGCTAGGCAATAGGAACTTATCATTCCTGGCTATGGGTGGTGTTCTTTTGAGAGAGCTCATAATGCAATTAGGCAGCTTCACTATTTTAGATACCAGTAAAGGATTTATTGCTAGAATTGGTCAGCTAACTACTGAGCTGGGTTTGTGCAGGTGTGGGTTCATTAACATCTAGAGCAGAGATCCCCCATGATGCAGTGCTTCCCTGCTTTTCTGGTCCCAGAGTTCAGTGCAGTTCTTGCCTTGGAACCTCTGATCTCCATTCTTTATGCTAATGGAGATGCCTCCCAGTCCCATCTTTGATGCAAATGAGGGGTTTAAGTGTGTCTCCTACTGCCTTTTCATTGCTTTTTGAAAGTCTTTCTTCTAATCGGTTTTGGTTCAAGCAGAAGCTGAGGGAGGGGAAGGTCTTCCGTGAGTCAAACAGGCTGACCACTGTGCCCTGGTTCCCCAAGACCACAGAGCTGATAAGTAATACCTCCTTTATATCAGCTAGAGACTAAATGCACCAAATTAAGCATACGCTGCACCTTCCTCCTCTTTCCTTACTCTTTCTCTTATCTCTTGTTTTAGTTTACATTCTTTAATCTCCACTTGAAACTAGGTAGAATAGTGATTTCATAGCAAGATGGCTAGTAAATTTGCATGCGCTATCTCAATCTCCTCTTTCTGAAGTGGATGGATTTCCCTTGAAGTCTGTGTTCCCTATCGCTGCATTAAAAACAAACCATAGGTTCATAAGTAAACTACGTTAAAAATTAATTACAAATTAAACAGGCTAATAATTGAAGCACACAGTAACACTAGAGATTTTAAAAAATCCCCTATTAGTCAAGTCATAAATCCAGGTCCTTGGAAAGATGCACTACCATGAGGTTCTTTCCTCTCTAGAATATAAAGCTGGAGTAACTCCACTGACGTCAGAAAACCTGCACTGGTGTAAGAGTAGCATCAGAGCCACAGCTATTAAAGAAAAAAACGCCTCTGCTTTTTGTGAAGACATTAATTAATTATGGGCAATGCATCTAACGTGAATACCTGCTAGCTTTAGTTAATCAGCAGCTAGTTCCATTTATCAAACTCTCATCTGGGAGTAAGAGGAACCCAGGTGAAGTGCCACACCTTGGCCTTCTCCCTGGAAATGCTTATATTAATTGATGTTGCATGAATGCACGGTTATTTCATGAGGTGCATGTTGCAACAAGAAGGTAAGGCCATTCATTTATACCACCACCCGGCCTTCTCCCACACAGAGCAGAATTATTTAGAAACATGCTCCTGGAACACCTGGGGTTTTCTCAGGAGCATGCCCCAGATTACCCCATGGCTTGATTTTAATGACACACAGCCTGTAGTAAGAATCTTCCTCTCCTCACCTGATTTGTCATTCACTCACCTGTAGATACTGTTCACACAGTCAACTGCTCAGCTTCTGTCTGAGAGCCGGACTTGTTTCCTCTGTGCATGCTGGTGTCATGCGATCCACAGGCTTTTCAGTTCAGAATGGTGCTCATGAACTGAACCCTGCAGATCCATGTGCAGGGGATTGGCCACAGTCCACATGCTTCAGACTGACTTTGACCCTCAAGGCCTTCTGGTCTCCCAAGGGAATTCACATTACCACCGGCCACTCCTCATCAAATCGTAAGACTCCTTGTTTACATTTGCCAGGAAATTGAAGATCTCCTTCCCTCTCCTACTCTCTTGTGGGCCCTTGCAGTGCTGTGAGGGGCTGCTCTCTAATCTACACTTGGGGAAGGAGCATTAGACCAGGTCACTTTTTCCCCTACAAGAAAGTGTTATTAGGAAGCACCTAGCAGATCAGGAGGAGAGGATATCCTTCCTTCTCTCACTGTGTTTGGATCTATTCCTCAGGATGCAGCTATGGCCTAATACTATAGCTTGGGAACTAACTGCATGCTACCAATAATGGGACTTCACTTTCTAGCAAAAAAGCTTCTAGAAAAACTCCACCACTCAAGACTTTACAATATACTACCAACCCCCAGTTCACAGCTTCCAACTCTGTTCAGTTCAGAGCTTCCAAGGCCAGAAGTGACCATTGTGATCATCTAGTCTGCCCTCCTGTTACAGCAGGGGAGAGAGGGTTTCCCTGGCCCCTCCTCTCCCAACACCCTGTCAAGGGAAGGGTGGGTCAAGCTGCTTATAAGAGCCCCCACAAGAGCCTTGAGATTATGGAGGATAATAGCGAACCAAGAGGGATGTCTGAGTGGCCTGTCAGTGCCTCAGGAAGACTCAGCAGGCAGTGGGGAGGTGGTGGGCTATGGAACGGTCCAGAAGATGGAATAAATAAATAAGGAGTGTCAGGTCTTGACTCGGCACCTGTGGGGAAAATCTTTGAATGGGGAAGCAAATTTCATCACAGGGTGAAATTTTTCCTCTCAGGCACGTGAAATGCAGCAAACCTCAAACCTAGACCCAGTGTGTTTTTTTGTTGGCTACTTTCCAAACATCTCCCACAGCTCTAGCTGGGTTTGGTTGCAGTATTAAATGTTTCATGTTTAATCAAATAAATGTTAAGCTCCCGCAGCTGTCAGGAAACATCTGATAGAAACTGCATTTGAAAAGGTAAAGGGGAATGATTCATCCAAAGCAAACAGTCCTTTGCATAATTTAAGGAAATAATTATCGAGTGACATAATAAAGAATTAATGTTAGTGAACACTTCCCTTTGGAGCACACTGTGGAATAAAAGGCTGACTAAATTCAGTGACATATTCCAGCTGTTAGCTTTATTTAATGTCACCTGTTGTATTATTCAGCAATACATAGTGAGACAAGAATTACAGGTGCAGTATGGTGTGGACAGGCAGAGGACATGGAGTCCAATAAAATAACAATTTTGGTAAAAATGTTATAAAAATAGGTACATTGCATTGATACAAATAAAGGGCTAGATTGTGCCATGGGGGACAGGCTTGTGTGGGGAGGTATGGGGTGTGGAAGAGCTCTGTTGGCAGTAGGGAGGTACCAGTGGAATTCTGCCCTATGTACCTGGCAACCCCCTGTGGACGATGGTGGGAGAGGGCATGTAGGCTATGACCCAACCCCTTTCAGATGGCTAGTGCTTCCTGGGAAGACAGCAGAGAGCCCATAGGCTTATAAAGCCTTATCTAGATTCTAGCATGTGTTTGACCTTTACCAGGATCCTTGAGTCCTCTCCCCATCTTGCACACCTATAAAGGCAGTAGCATAACCTAGCTAAAACTTGGTCCTTATGTTGCACAGCCAAGGGAATACATGGCATTATAATTACTAGGAATTTGTCCTTTCAGGAAATAATTTGTGGTATCGCACACATTGTCAAGTAAATTAGCATAAAAACGCATTTAATTCCAATTACTGTGAACTACCAATTACTACTAATGAATTGCTGAATAGATATTTTCTTTTCCTGAGACTAATGAGGTATGGCCTTCTTCATGACATGATTTAGGGGCTAGTGGAATATTCTCTCTGGAAGGTACATGGGCTGTTGATCTCAAGCTGCAGCTGTTTGGGCAATGTCTACAAGACAGAATGTGTTTTGCTGAAATTTTTCTTTCACTCATGCAAACATGATCTAGACTCTCCCCCAACTCCTTAACTGTGGGCTGTGACGTTATCTGATAAAATATGGCCATGTAGATCATTGTTGCTACCACTGTTATATAATTGCAACGAATCTTGTACAAAGTATGTCAAGTAAGATGTATATGGAAAGGCTATCATTTGCTGAATATAATTATTCTATTTGTATGAATGTATCATTTTTGTATTTGAAGTTATGAGTATTGGCTCTATACCTGTATTTCAAATATGTTCGCTCCTGTGGTAATGCCCACAACGTATTTAGCCTGCACATCTTGAAGGGACTATTCTAGTTAAATGGATCATTGAGGAACACTTAACTCACAATGGGCCATGGAAGACGCCTATCTACACTTAATGGACTTTCCTGTGGTGGCTTCTGCTATGACTAAGCAAACTCATGCATGTACATGTGACTCCAAGCACCATCTTGTTACCTGTAATTTTCCACAGTGAGAACAATGGGTTTCCCTTCACTTGGCAGAAGCTATAAAAAGCCCTGGAAACAGCTCCATTTTGCCTCAAACTTCTGGACTATAAACTTATACTAATGGAAGCATTCTAAGAAGGGACTGAGGACATTCCAATGATTTGGAAGCAACCAGAGACTTAACAAGCCAGCTGTTTATTCCATCACTGCTATAAGCTTGAACTAAGAACTTTGCAATTAGTGTATGTATTTGATTCCTTTAACTAATTTTAACTCTCACCTTTCTTTCTTTTTCTTTCCTTTTTCTTTAAACTTTTAGATTTTAGATACTAAAGGATTGGCAACAGCAGGATTATTGGGTAAGATCTGAGTTGCATATTGACCTGGGTGTGTGGTTGGTCCTTTGGGATCAGAAGAACCTTCTGTTTGATAAAATTGATTTTAAAGAACTGCTCATCTTTTAAGTCTAGTGCCTAGGTGTCTGCCCTATTTTGCAGCAGTTTGTCCTGAATTTGGTATTCTTAGTGGCCCACAAAGGCACGGTGACATGGGGGTAAGAGAGAAATCCTATGCACAACATTTTAGGCCCTCGGCAATTTTTGCAGCATTTTTGTAAGAGCTATCAATTCTAAACTTTCATTTTAAAAAAATCTGTGCAGCTATTACAATGAATGCTGCTGCCTTTTTAACCCAGCCTTACCGAACTCTGTCTCCAGGAAAGGACAGCACCAACAATGGGAACTGCCACAGACCCATCAGCTCATCATTTGCCTTTTTGAGCAGGAGGTAACAGAAGAGTGGGAGTGGGTTTTGTGAAGGACAAGCAGGGCCACTTCCCATATACTCTTGAGGATCCCATCCTTCAGTTGAGAAGAGTGCTGTTATGTTAAGAATGCAGAAATGTAGACGCTGATTCAGTTTAACCAAAACCTAAGTCTCGCAAGTGGTTGACCCTCTCTTACTGAAGTTACTATATCTTCCCTGCAGTGGGCATCAACCGCTGCTGAGCATGGCTGGTGCTTTAGAGTCACTCTAATACAGTGGTTCCCAAACTGGGGTTTGTGAACCCATGGGGGTTCACTAAATGTTACGGGGGGGTCTCGGGGAAAAATTCCCTAATGGTGGACAGAGCTGTCCCTAGGGACCCTGGGCAGCACAGGGACCAGCAGCCCAGAGTTCCAAGAGTTAAAGCAAGCATAATCTATCACACTGAGGAAATTTAAACTTCAAGACTCCTTATAAGAAATGGAAAGGTAGTTGGCTATAGTTTGCTGTTTTTTAAAATTAACTAGGCAGCTAACCTTTGTTGTAATGTGTGTTGTTTGCCTGGACTGCTCAAGACTTGAATGCTTGTGTAGGAGGAGCTCTTTGAGTTAGCTTCTTAAGTACCTTCATGCTGTTTTACATCTGATACTCCTTGATGTAACATAGGAGCCTTGTCTTATAACAGGCTTATTCAAAGTGATACAAGCTACGAAAGTGAGATCTTGGAAGAGTGTTGCCGTTTTCATAATGTAATAGAAATACTGTAATGATAAATAATAATTAATAATAAAGTGTGTAATAAGCATGTCATAAAAACAAAGTTTATATTTCCAGGATCACTGCTTTTATAATTTATACTCAGGTAAAGGAGAAAATCCCTGGAAATATTCATTTTTAGGAGGGGGGTTCGTGAGACGACATTTTAGTGAAAGGGGTTCAGAGGTTGTTAAAGTTTGGGAACCACTGCTCTAATAGCTGGTCACCCTTTCCCCACTCTGGTAGCAGCATGACAGCAGCTTTTCTGGGGCAATCATTTCCCAGCAGGCATTATGAGCTTGTCTACATGGCCCCACAGTGCAGACTACGGGGGCGTGTGAACTGCAATGCACCCTGAGTGTAGAACGTAACTGCCCCATGTAGACCCTGGTAGCACAAACTAAAAGGTGCCTAGTTTGCATTAACATAGTCCCATTTACAATTTGTTCTATCAGGGTCTACACGGGGCAGTTATAGCTCAACACTTCAGTGGGCATTGCAGCCCACACCCCTGTAGTGTACACTGCAGGGCCATGTAGACAAGCCCTATGTCTCTACCAAGCATCCAAAATCAGCTGTTAACAGGCTACTCACAAAGTCAAATGACAAACATTTACTAACTAAGGAAAATAATGAAATGGCCAAGAGCTTCATAGTTCCCCATGGCTTGAGAGCACATATAATATGGACTTCTAAACTAATCTTCTCCGAATTGGCCCTGTCTCAGTTCTAGTTCCCTGATCAGGTTTTTATAGCAACTGGAACATATTATCTAAGCATCTTGGGAGCGCTTGCCTCTCCACAGGATTCCTTAGCTCCAGCTGGTCCTAAGTGAAAATGCAGCCTCCTCAGGCATTTGAGTTCTTGAGATACAGAAAAGAGGGTCTAAATGAACTCAAATGAACCAAAGAAATAAAGACAAAAGAAAAGGGAAGCGTCTGACTGTGTCCTGGTGTGAATAGGCAACGGAGAGAAAAGGAGAGACATTCATTCCCACCTCGTTCATAGCATTCCCAAAGCAGACAAGGGGCCCATTCCCAGCCTACTGAAAAGAGAAAGGACTAGATGCTTGTCCTTCCCCTCCAGGACCACTACTTTCAAAGTAGACAAGGAAGGATGGTCTAGTGGTTGGGAACAACTATTGGGTTCAGGTCCCTGCTTTGCCTCAGACTTTATGCATGATGTTAGGCAAATTATCTAGGGTCAGATTTTCAAAAGTATTGAAAGAAGCAGACAGGCACCTAGTGTGGTTTTTCAAATGTGCCTAGAATTCATACTTCAGTTAAATGCAACCTGAATAGTCACATCTCTTTAGGCTGACCTCCCCATCATGCAGTGGTGGAAGCAAAGTCTTTGTGGAATGGGAGCCACAGCTATTCTTCGGGAGAGATACACCTCTAACCTGATATAACGCAAGTTCGATATAACACGGTTTCACCATTAACACAGTAAGATTTTTTGGCTCCCGAGGACAGCATTATATCAGGATAGAGGTGTATGTGCAGAAAAAGAAAAGCTGAAAGCTCTTCCCCAGAAGTAGCAGAATCAGCTACTGTAGATTTTTCCTAAATCCAGGATTTCTTTTGGGCTGGCCCTTGAGATGAACCCTCAGCAGCATGATGTGCCTCTGGAAGTCCCCAGACTGCAAAAAGTCTTTCTTTTCTCACTGAAGCTGCTAATCGCACATGGACAAAAATCTCATATGCTTTAGGCACATCACCACAATTGGTACTATGGGGCCCAACTCACTAGGGAAACTCCAAAGAGACATCAAAGTTCAAAGAAGCAATAATGGGGCTTAGCAGACAGACAGCTAAATTTTAATGGTAGATCTTCAAAGATGGTTGAGAAAGGCTGTTGTGGGGGTGAAGGAGACAGGACAAGATTATCCATTTAAATTAGTTCCAGAAAAGGGTGTAGTTCTGAGCCAATTCTTACTTTGCTTAAACCAGTATTAGCCAGTAAGAAGCTGTGTAGTGTCATTTGTTTAAGTTTCTTAAGCCAGCCGTAATTGGGAGCAGTAGTAGGTGTGACGCTTTGTACTTTGGGGTAACACCCTACACCCCCATGTTCATCTTTATAACATGACTGTGTGGTATCCAATGCAAAGTTTGTCATGTTGCGTGTCTTCGGAAGGCTCATAATGCACTGAGCATGGTTGTTATAGTAATTGTTACAGTAATGTTATAGTAAGGTTATAGGTTATAATTTTATGTATATAGTTATGAGGCTGAAAATGTATCCTCATGGCTTAAAGCAAGCCCATGCAAAAACTCTCCAAGAAGAGAGATGCAGTTTACACGTTGTCAGGGCACGTATGGGACAAAGCCAGCACAGCCTCACCGGAACAATGGTTTGAAAAAGTTATAGGCAACTGAAAACAGGGTCTTAAATTGGGAAGTGTCATAGAATCATAGAATATCAGGGCTGGAAGGGACCTCAGGAGGTCATCTAGTCCAACCCCCTGCTCAGCCTGTCGGCAGCCTTAACTAGAGGCATAGCCATCAACTCTCAGTCTGAGAAACTAGTAACTAGAGGCTACATGTTTGCTAATTACACGCATGTAAATCCAGCTTAATTCCATTAAGTTCAGTGCAGTTTTGCACAAGCATAACTGAGAGCAAAGGGGCAAAATTCTACCACATTTACTCATATTGAGGAACCCCAATGCAATTTCAAAGATAGCCTCCAATCTGACCCTAAGATTTTATTGTAACAAAGCATAATGGACTCAGTCCTTCTGTCCTAGTGAACAGGTTTTGGTTTTGGGTAGGGGTTCTCTGCTGGGGACAGATGAAGAGAATACTAACCCATATCCCCAGATTGTGACACACCACTGAGAAGTGGGTGGAGCCAGGATTTGGTCCAATATGAGCAAAGAACTGTAAAATATCAGGAGAGTACTATCTCCACTGTTCTGCATTTATTGTGATAGAAGTGCACATATGGTTATAGGGAAAAAGAGATATGTACATTACAATTACAAATCCATTTCATAGTGTAAAGCTCCACACTTTCAGATAACTGAAGGGTTTAGCGAGGCAATCTGTGACCCCCTGCTCCTTGGCCTGCAGTCCTGCATAAGGCAGGCCTTCCCCACCTCCAGCCCACCGCCGTCCCAGTAAAATGCACATTCAGTGTAATAGGCTTTAACATCAAAGCAGCCAAGCGTTATTTTTCCTCCCTCAGGCTCCTAATGAACCATATGTTTCAGCTCTGCAAACATGTCTTCAATTGAAACACTGCTTGCTTTCTTTTGTTTTTTTTAAATTGCCCCTCGAGGCTCCTAAAGCAAAAAGACATGCAGATGGAAAATATATTTTATTGATCAACCTATTGTTCCACTCCCTCCTTCCATCCCCTGCTCCCAACCTCCTATGATCAATCCCACATGGGTTTCACGCATCACCATTGTTGATGTCTCAGTGAACGTCACTTCTTTATTACATAAAAGGAATTAAGAATGTTTGACAGGACTTTGGAGAGTTTTAAAAGAAATAAATGACAAACACTAAACATTTTGTATAGTGTGCAGTATTATTTTCAGTTGCAAGTATAAATATTGGCATTATAATACAAGACAAAAACACTTCAGTTCATTATGTTGACAAAATACTTTTCTTAAGAACTATATTTCATGTAAGAGTTTTAAACAACCAAGAAACCAGAAGCCTGATCTGCTTCTCTTTGAAGTCAATGGAGGTTTTCCCATTAACTTAATGGGAGGAGGATCTAGTTCCTTAGAGAGGAAATGCACATTGTCATTTTAATTATTTAACAAAGCTGTGAAGTTGTTTCCATTTTTTCCATAAAATAAAACAAGAGGAAAAATGCCTTTGACTCAAAGAAATACAATACATAAAATACTGAATGCAGTTATCAGATAGACCTGAGAAGAATTTCAGGAATAGAAGTCTGTCTATGACAAGATTTGCTACAGTGCTCTAAAGTTATCAGAAAGGCTTCAGAAAATAAAGGAAGCTATGGTTCAGTTCACTAGAGGTAAGTACATTTATCAACGTTTATATAAAATCTCTTCCATTCCATAACTCTTAGTAATTCAGATTTATGGTTTTAAAAGGAAGATTAGAAATGTATAAATCTTGAAGTACTCATAATACAGCAACTGGGGTGCGAAACCTGCCCACTTCTGGCATCTTAAATAAACCATTCATTTCACAGGAAAATGTGGGCCAGATTCTCTGCCCTCATGATCTAATCAACCTTTTCTGTTCTTAAGATATAGGCAAACAGACTACGTGATACTCCTTCATTTGAAGAAGTTAAAATGTTACACTCTGAGCTTGTAAAGCCTTTTACACTTGTGAATAGTCCTATCAAAGTCTGTTTGCATGAGAGCGGACTACTTGTGTGTACAAGGGTTTGCAAGTAACATGTAAAGTCAACCTGATATTGAGAAGGACGTTGAGGATCTTGAAAAAGTTCTGCTAAAGTCACCAGCCACCATCATCAATGCAAGGAAGAGGTACTCTTCACTCTAGTGGAGAAACTAAACAGGACAGGAGATTGGCATTTCCCCCTCATTTGAAACAGAGTCTATTGCAACAGTATAGCATTAGGATTTATACAGTTCTAAGCCTTCTCAGCAACTCAGGAACTTGGCTGCTTGAGTCCAAGCAGTGCACAGATGTCCAAAATAAAGAAATTATTACACATCATACTAAGTGGCACCGCTTTCCTTGTGGAAAGGCAGTGACTGGCGTGGTATGAGGATGGGAGCACCCTGTCAGCTGAGCAGTGATCCCTCCATATCAAGGTTAAAGTATATGTTTTCCCTTCCCTGGCTGTTTCTCTCTCCCCCCGGCCCTCCTTTGCCTCCCTCTTTGGGTTGGGCCTTTTCAATTTGAGAGCTTGAGGTGCCCTCTCTCTCTATTCATCTCGCCTCTTCTGGGGGCTACTCCAGAGCTTCCTTCTACTCTTATTATGGAGACGTCTACCTTTCCCTCTCTCGCTCCTGTATTCATTTATTCTCTCCTTTCCCAGCAATGGTACCCAGTCAGTTCTGACACCATGCGGTGCAGGCAGAAACCCAAAAAGAAACACATGCTTCCAGCAGGGGCAAGAGTTTTGTCAATGACAGAGAAAGTCAGGACCACTTCCAGCTGTAATGGGATCTACAATACTAATTCCAGTACAGATATTGCAAAGCCATTGCCTCTGCTCTGTAGACAGAGGGTTTTACCATGGCTTCTTCAGGGTTGTCAATCCCTCATCTCTCACGAACATTAAAAAACTGACATGCTGTACATTGAAGAGAATTGTTGACTACCTCTGCCTTATGATCTGTGCTGAACTTCTGCCTTCATGTTTCTTTCTGTGAAAAACTGAGAAATAAATCGTAATGTAAGATGTCATTTTATTTTCATTTTAATTCATACATTTATTTTAGCAGTAGCTGATTAGAAATATTCATATCCCTTAAATTATGGGGGAGGGGCAAACAACGACTAAATGGGAAAGAAGGTATAAATTAGAGAAGTCTTGCATCTTAGCCAATGCTTTTAAAAATGAGGGTCTGACTGCCCAGTTCCTTAAGCTCTGTTGCTTCAGAGGGAATGTCATGCTGAATACAAATTTCAATGACTGATTTAAAAAATATAATGTGTTAAATATGCCAGTTGGAAACCTTGCCTTGAATTTGGAAGTAGATTAACCTTCATGAGCATGAACTAATTTTACCTCTGATATAAGGGTTTTTTAATCATTGGATGCTGAATTTCTGGCAGCAAAATACATTGGAAATAACGTTAAACCATTTTGAGAGGACTGATGCTGAACGACGCTTTTACAGCTGTATGTGATAATTTCATTGTAAAGACACATATGACGTATCTGGCATATAACTATAAAGGTTATCTTTTTTTTCTCAATCCCATGCCAGATACATGCCATTAGAAATATTTGCTCAGTGATCTAATTGGGAAAGGGTTTGATAGTCATGCTAGCAACATGAGTCACAAATGAAAAATAGCACTGCTGCTCACTGTTACTAGCTGCACAGGCGCAGTGTTAATGGGGGAGTTTGCGGTAACTACCATGAGTAAAGTTATTTATTTCTTTGTATAGTTTTGCACCCCTTACATAGCTCCCGTAGTACTTATACCAATCATTACAACAGACACCCTCTGTATGAAAACTGCACAGTTGCAATGTAGGACAAATCCTACTCTTACCCAGTAAAAAAATGAGATGAAGTGTGAATGCTGAGGGCCAGATTTTGATACCTAAACTCATACTCAGAGTGTTTTCTACAGTTTTGACTACACTTTCTCTGCCCTGTATTGACCGGCTGTTTTCTCCAACCCCATCCTGCTTTCTCCTCATCTCATCATCTCTGCTTCATTCCTCCCCTGCTCCTCACACCATTCTCTCTCTCCCTCTCTCCTCATTGTCTTTCCTGCCCTGTGCCCCTCTGTCCCCTTTCCCTTCCCTTGTTGTGCTGTTTGGCTAATCCCCTCCAACTAAACCCCATTCCCCACCCATGTGTGTGTGTGTGAGAGAGAGAGAGAGATATTGTGGAACTACCAGGACAGTTGCAGGCCATCACACTGATTACTCTATGTGTATGGTATTTCCCTTACCCCCACCTTTTGTCTGTCTTATCTAGTTAGGCCATGTCTACACTGGCACTTATGTTGGCAAAACTTTGTCACTCAGGGGTGTGAAAAAACACACACACACCCCTGAGCAACATAAGTTTTGCTGGCATAAGTGCTTGTGTGCACAGCGCTATGTCCGCAGGAGACACTCTCCCACCACTCGTTGAGCTGGTTTTATTATGTCGACGGGAGAGCTCGCTCATATCGGTATAGTTGGGACGCTGAAAGCTTTTAAGTGTAGACATTGCCTCAGGGTATGTCTACACTAAGAAATTAGGTTCATTTTATACAGCTGATTGTGTATGTCCCCACTAAGCACATTAAGTCGGCAGTGTGCATCCTCAATACCGTGGCTAGCATTGACTCATGAAGCAGTGCACTGTGGGTAGCTATCCCACAGTTCCCACAGTCTCTGCTGCTCATTGGAATTCTGGGTTAAGCTCCCAATTCCTGGTGGGGCAAAAACATTGTAGCAGGTGGTTTTGGGTACTTGTCATCAATCTCCCCTCCCTCCCTCCGTCGCTCCCTCTGTGAAAGCAACGGCAGATAATCATTTCACACCTTTTTTCCTGGGTTACCTGTGCAGACACTATAGCATGGCAAGCATGGAGCTCGCTCAGCTCACCGCTGCTGTTGTGAGAATTAAACACCTCACGCATTATCCTGCAGTATGTGCAGAACCTGGCTAAGAGACTCCAGCATGAGGACGATTGTGATGAGGACATGGACACAGACATTCCTGAAAGCACGGGCTGTGGCAATTGGGACATCATAGTGGCAGTGGGGCTGGTTGATACATTGGAATGCCGATTCTGGGCCCAGCAAACGAGCACAGACTATAAATTCTTTAGGGCATGGATTGTCTATTACACCATATTTGTACTGTGCCTAGCACAATGGGGCCTAATCTTGGTTGATCCCTAGGCACTACCATAATATATAATAATAAAATGCTGATTAGAATCTTGCTTCAAAAACAGTACCATTGAAATCAGTGGGTCAACTCTTGGAGTAAGGTACTATTCAAGGTGATTAAGGATATCAGAATCTGACTTGGAGAAAATGAATTCTAATTGTCCTGATGTTTTGCAGACATATACTTCTTGGTACATACTTGGGAGCAAGTTTTGTTTAAGCTAGCTGCTTGAGAGACTGCCTCCCTCCCTGTGCAATACCCTGACACCCATGACCATTGTGGAGACTTCAGCTAGAAGTCCCCTTGTTTAAGAAGGGGTTAGCAAGAGGACATTGTCAGTTGCAGGCCCTTAGCTTTGGCATTAAGTTCCTCTCCCTTAGTTCACCAGAGCCCAGATCTAGAGACCCTCAACAGATGCTGCAAAACGTGCCTCTTCTCTCAGGGTTTTATTGGGGCAGGAGTCCAGGGTACAGTGTGAATGATCTGGTGGGGTGTCTGGGCATGGATAATGAGGAAAAGTTCCTTGTGGATGCTAGGGAAGGATTTTTACTATCCTTCTACTATATACCATTAATGTCCTTTCACTTTTAAATCTATATTCCAGATTGTCAAGAAAATATGGACTGATTCTCCAATTAACATTCTCTTGATTACATACCTGTTAAAATTTTAAGTCCAAGGAGAGCCATCATTGTCACCAGGATTAAAATGAGTGCTGTCAGCAACATGATCCTTATGGCGTTTTCATCATCTTCTTGACTCTGGGAAGATAATGCTGGGGAAAATGTATTTATTGTTATGGAAAATGCACATCTGAGAATAAAGAATTTCTAAATAGTGACTCTATTCACTGAAAACATAACACTTGCTGCAGACCACAAAGTGCATTTCTTGAGGCTTGCAAACAAATAGCTGAAACTAGGAACTGCCATGCTAGATCACAATGAGGTCCATCAAGTCCAGTATCTTGCCTCTGAAGTAGCCAGTGTCAGTTGCTTCAGAGGAAGGTATGTGAACACTGCAGTAGGCAAATGTGGGATAATCTGCATGATATATGAGATCTCATCTTCATCTCTAATGGATAGAGATTGGCTTAAAACCTAAGATTAAGTGTTTGACTTTATGCGGTATTGTATTTTTCAAAGAAAATGAATCACCAAGTTCCATGCCAGCACTCCCTCAGAGCTCTGCTGCCAGAATACAATTACAGGCCCCAACGTTTTTAGAGTTAGGCTTCTTAAAGTGAACTGTGAAGTGTTTTTATGGTATAAGCAAAATGTGCACTAGCCATTATATATTTAAAGCTATGTTTTCAAAAGGTCTTATGAGCAGGTGATTTTCCCATCTGCTTTTAACACTCCATAGGCCGTGCATGGTCTCAGCCCTCACCTACTTCCTGAGATATGATTTTATTACAGCAACTGAACAATAAGATGACAAAGTGTAATTGGAGCCTTCTTCCCAGCTTGACTGCACTTTGAGTTCTCAGTTCAGCAAATCTCCTGTTGTGCCTTGTGCCTTAGATCCAAAATTCCTATCTCAGGGCTATCTCTGCTGTGAGTCCTGATCTGAACTCACTACTGCTTATTGCTAGGACTTAAACTCACACACAGTTGAGCCCATCATCGAGCTGAGAACTTTTCAAACCCTTAATGAATTTATCCTTGCAACACCTCCATGAGATAGGGAAGTGCTATTATCCCCTTTATACAAATGGGGAACTGAGTCACAGAGGGATTAAATGACTTGCCCAGAGTCACACGGCACTGTAACTCAGTAAAGTTCCAGTGCCGTGTCTTAGTCACAACATCACTCTTCCTCTTACTTACTGAGTAAAGATAGCAGGATTTGACCCTGAAATCTGCAGCCCAGAAGGATGGGGACTGTTGTGTCAGTCCCAGGAGACCCTGATTCTGCTGCCAAACCCATCTCATCTGTTTCAATCTTTCATGTGACACATTATTAGTACTTACTGCATTGGATATCACAGATCTGTAATGGAACAGAATAATCTACGTCTGTCCTCCAGCCCTTTTAAAAGAAAGAAAAAATGGTTATTTCCCTCTCAACAATATGGTTAATGATCATTTGTTTTGGTGAAATAAATATTGGCATGTTAGTTTACTGAAACGAATGCGGATGGTTTTTAAAAAATCTGTTTAATGGTTTAGCTTATCCTTGTGTCACTCTGAGCCACTTTCAGGGTTATAGAAGATAGAGCTACTAGAGGATTTTCTATTGGGATGATTGTCTGATGGAAAATAAGGATTTCCTGGCTGACTTTCTAGATGGCCCTTGTCACTTTAGCTTTCTAACTAAAGGACAGGGCCGGCTCCAAGGGTTTTTCTGCCTCAAGCAGCAAAAAAAAAAAAAAAAAAA
>NC_133769.1:40505395-40557232 GCF_003597395.2 Chelonoidis abingdonii
GGGGGAAGGGCGCAAGGTGGAAGTTTCGCCTAGGGCACGAAACATCCTTGCACCGGCCCTGATCGGTGCATTTCTGCTGTATGCTGTATGTCTCCTTTTTTACTATTGTGTATTCATGCCTGAATGCACTGAAGTCCTTAGACTTGTTTTTTAAAAAATGTTAATACATTTATTGGTTACTTCCGTCTGCCCTTCTGACTATAATCTTTCCATCATAAGAGTTTATACAGATGGAGGAGTTAATTTAACAGCCCTTAATATTCCACTGTTTGCCATCTACAGAAATAAGAGATCAAGAATGGTCTTCTACCTTAAATAATTAATACAAGCTCAGCAAGGGACGATAGCAGCACATTCAAACTATTCATAATGCTCTTTGTAACCTACAAATGGGTCATGGCCAGATTTGGCTGGGAGGAGGCAGCTGCAACACTGCCTGCAGTTTCTTATTTCCATGCCAGCTTGTTTATTTAGCGCAGAGTATATCTGCAGATCAGCAGACCTACCTGAATGCAAACTTGTGAGCCACATATTTCACCTGAAATATTGACAGATGTGGGATGAGAGTCACCCTGATGAAAACAAAGTGGAAAACTGTTAACTCCATAGCTCTTGGGCAATCAAAATGCATTGTCTCCCTCCAGCTCTTTGGCTTTTTTGTCAGTAATGTTATGTATCTGACCACCTTAAAATTTATGGCAGATTGTTTTCATTATTGAAGTTTCTTTTCCTTTTAAGGACTTCCCACCCCCATGGGTACGGAATGCCCTGAGCACAGTGCAGCCAGTTTGGTTCTGCTGCACAGAAGGTGTAGGATTTGGGGAACTCATGAAGAGGGCCCATAGCCCAGCACATTATGGAGCACAGCACTGTGTCTAAGTGCATAAGGTGGATTTGGGGGTGGACCAGGAAGGGAGACTGGGGGTAACGATCGACTTTCCATTTCCCCCACATGCCCAGAAGGGGAGAATGCCAGTCAAAGAGGCTGCTAAAGATGGGAGGCTCTGGCGGGGGCCATCAAAGGCTTCTACTTGTACTCCATGGCCTAGCTGGGTGTGCTCCAGATCTCCTCATTCCACAGCCAGCTACTCAGGCTGTGCTCTGAGAACAGGATTACCCTGAGGGTAAAGTTGCCCTAAAAAATTGTTCTGCTGTTTAAAATATTGTTATTTGTGGCTTGTGCACAAAAAAGAAAATGACTATTTCTCTGAAATGATGGGCCCTCCACTGCTTTTTCTTCCTCAGCAAAACTCCAGTCGAAGATAGGGATAAGTTAGGTAAATGAGGCCTTAACCCAACACTAATGTGAAGACATTAATATTGAGGCTATGAACAATTGTTTATGGGAACAATGGCTCAGTGTTAAGTCATCATGTGATGCTGGTGGAAATTGCTCACGGTCTTGGGGTGGGAACCATGTGGAATCTACGTGAGTTCCCATTATATCGTAACTAAAGAGAACAGATCAATCTGTACCACAGGACTATGGAAACAATGGACATTTCTGAACAGACCGGCACTCTGTGTGATATGTCCAGTTTCACAATAATATCTGGCTCAGATCCAATCCTACTTAATCATTCCTCTTAGCCGTGAATTTTCAGTCTAAATTCTGGAAGCCATTAAAACCAGTAAGTCTGAATCTTGCTGTCCTTATTCAGGCAAAAATTTCATTGATGTCAAGTGGTCTCCTGTATGTAGTGCTTATTTATTCCTCTGCTTTACAAATCCCAGACTTTTGTTTTCCCTTTACTGTTATTCTGTTTAGCTCAAATACATATGTAGCTATATTAGAAACAGCAACAAAAATGCATTAAAAAAACGCTGTTTAGGTTGCAAAGTCAAACACCAGAAAATTAGGAAAAGCCAGCTTTATGTTTGCCCACACCTGGGCACTGAATGAGTCAGGGATCATGTCAGGGATCACATCGAAAAAAACAGTACATCAGCATGTAATTACAGACTGTTTCATAAAATGCTTACGCACAAGGGGGACGAATTAAAGTTAAACGCAACTGCCAGTCAGGTATTTCCCAACTTTCAAGTACTTGACTTGACAAGTGCAATCTAAATAATATTCTTTTAACCCACAATTTTAAAATAGAATTTGTTTTTACCTTGACTTATCCTTTAGGAAATCCTAAAATTACATTTTACATATCCTCATAGAACACTGAACAGTCAGCACTGCTACCATTCAAGCTACAGCTGCAGTGATTGGGGACAAAAGGGAGAGAATAGATTGCTGAGTTATGTGGTTGGTTAGTGGGAAAGGGAGGAACTGGGGCAGTTCCCTTTACACACGCACACACACCCTTGGGAGTTGGGGGAGTTTCATCCCATGTGGTGCTCCAGAGGTGAGATGGGCCACTGGGCCCAGATACTTGGTTCAGGGCCCAGTTGAGGGAACCTGGTCTCACTCTCTTCTTCTCTCTCCTCCGTCCTCCTGAGGAGTTGGAGGAGCTCAAGTCCTATGTGGGTTGCCAGAGGGGCAAAGATGGGCCTCTGGGTCCCAGGGAAATCCAGCCTGATTCCTGCCCCATGTGGTGCCCCCAGAGAGGGTGCCCAGACTAGATCAGTTCTCTCCTCTCCCCCAGGCAAAACATCTGCTCTATGAGCTCCCAGGACAGTGTCTGCTGCTCATGCTGTGCTGGCAGCAACATGAGGCCAGCCATAGAATGTTTGTGTATAATTATTATTTTGATATGCTGCCAAAACCTTCCAGAGGAATGTAATGGAGAGAAGAGAAATGACAATTTTTAATCTTAAAAGCTGATCCGAATGCCATGGGACAGGAAGAGGCACTTTGCTAGCCAAGGGCATTTTCCCTGCAGAATAACAAAGGCCTGCTAGAAAGGAAGGCGATGAGAGCTTCTCAAAAATGGTCGCAAGAATCCTTTACAATGGAAATGTAAATCTAGGGATCACTACCAGCTTCCCCATAGCAATGCAGAAATGAATACCTATATGGCCAAATGCATCCGGGATCAATGCTTAGCTACCAAGATAGGTGCCTTAGTAATGTAATAATAAAATAATGGACTTTAGATAACAGAAAATTCACTGATAAAGAGAATATTTTCCTATTTGAATATAGCCAGATACTAATGTGAAACTAGGCATTTCATAGGGAACAGGTTTAGAAACACTCACTGAGCTCTCTAGTCTGGTGAGAATATGAGCAAACTACATGGAGTGCCTGTCACAAGACCGCATGCATTTTCCCCTAGTCTGCAGATGAATTAACCACAAGCTATTATTTCCATAACCATAAACAATGGCTTGCAGCCACAATTACTGAGTGTAACACATTAACAGGTAGAGGTAGCCAAGAATTTTCCAACAAAATGTTTTTTCCATTGGAAAATGCCAATTCTTCAAAACCAAACTGTTTCACAGAAACATTCTGGTTTCAATGAACTTCCGCCATCACCTGCCTGGTTTTCTGGTGAGCTGCTGCGGAGTTGGGACCTTGGAAGTCCTGGGAATCCTGGCTCTAGCAGGGTAGTGCCAGCTGCAGTGCAGATATACCCTCAGGTCTAGCCCTCTGCTCAAGCTGGAGCTCTCATGTCTTCTAGAATCTGCATTCCAGGAGTGAGGGGCAGCCCAGGAAATCCCCAGGAGTCGGGGGAAGGCCAGGGAGTGAGGGGCAGCCAGTTGCTCAGTTTTGTTTCAGAATAACTGAATGTTGTTTCTAACTGAAAATGTTCAGAATTTCCTTCCTGCAAGAAATTTCAAAATGTCTCATTTTCATTCCAAATCAGAACAAAACCTTTTTTCAAAATGTCGGAATTTCACACAGAACAGAAATTCTGAGTTACAATCAGCTCTATACAAATATTGTTGGCTTGAGGACATTCCCACAGTTCTTTCTCACTGTACTTGTATAACACACAGGGCATGACTCTCAGTGACACTAAGGCATCTTTGCACCAAATTGGCAGAGGAAGGGGCCTTAGCTAGGGTGTGTGCATAATATATGTCCATTTTAACTTTCCTTTACACTGTTGTAAAGGTGTCTTAGAGTAAGTTAGAATCAGGCCCACGGTGCTTGCTAATTCTTCTAGAAAATAAGGCTCAAAAAGTCCCATGGTATCCATTATCTTTAGCTAGGTATATGTTTAAATTCACATAGGGCTTGCACTGGTGTCACACAGGGCAAGACACCAGAACTTCCCCTTCCCAGGGGGACATATGACTGGCCAACAAATAATAGCCAGAAAAATAGCCAACAGTGTCCAGAGAGTTCAAGGATAGGCTGTACAGTGGTACTGCATCCACAAGGCAGTCTATTCCATGAGGTGTCCTACGAAAAAGCCCAGCAGAGCATAAAGCTGCCCTCCCTACCAGAAACCTCAAGGGAGATCAGATGTGGGATCCATTGTATGTCCCTATCTTGTGTGAACCACCTGCAGCACAGCGAATCAAGCTGGCACAGGGAGGTATAGCTCTAGAACACTCCTGTATCAGTGGTAATGAATGGGACCTATGATGGGCACTTATTTATAAATAGCACAACAACAAAAAACTACATTAAAGAACATTCAAGTTGCAAAGTCCAGCACTCAAAAGTCACTTCTGCTGGTGTGTAATTTCAGTGGGGTTACTCTTGTCTTACATCATGGTAAGATCAGGACTAGGACTAAATGCTTTAATTATGGATATTGTTCAAAAGTGTGTGTGCCTGACTTTTGCTGAATTTGTCCAGAGCTATGGATGGCAATAAATTCAAATTAAACATGCTGAAGCTGCCTTATTGATAGCAATTTCTGATAAGTAACGCATACCAACCGCTGAGACTGAGTGGCGTATCCCAACAGAGTCACATGAAGACAGCTGTGCTTTGTTACACACCAGCACTGAAAATTGTGCTTTGGTTTGTGACGTGAAGAAGACTTGTGTCTGTTCTGCCCCGCCAGCAATTCTCATTTTCCAAGCTGAAATTGGGGAGAAAAGCTGTTATTTTAAATGTAATCACTCAAATAATGAATGACGTATGAGAGACTATGGCAGTAGATACCATGCTCTGCTAAAATAAAACCATTTTTATCAGCTTGAATACCGTCAACTGTTATATCAATAGCTATCTTGGTTTTAACAGGTTATTATCTATCTTTACAAATACTTGAGTTACTGTGGGAGTTTACAAATGGAAAACCTGCACTGTTAAATATTATTGATGCAGTTCATAGGACATGACAAGACCAACAAGCTTTACTCGATGAGAGAGGTTGTAGTCTAGTGGTTAATTTAACATAATATAATTATTAATTTCTCATTTTAATTTAATAAAATAAGTTATTTACCTGGGAAATTTCCATGAGCAAAAGGGCATCTAACCCAAGAGCCTTGCTTGGTTGTAAACTGAAAATAAAGAAAGCTGTTAGAGGAACAGAATTTTGCAGTTTGAACTTGTGGCTACAGACCCATTTACAGCCAGGCACTGAATTCCAGAAAGCAGCAAAAGAATTATTCACAGCTTACCTCCCATGTTATGCTCCAAGCTCTGATACTCACTAAGGCCCTAATTCTGCAAACATTTATGCAAGTGTTTAACTTTACATTCCTATGCAGTCCCACTGACAAAAAAATCAGTTGCTTAAAAGCATTTTAAAAATAATAATAATAAGCCAAATACTTACTTCACCAGCTATTTTGCCTGAATAACAGAAGCACGATTTGCTCCAGGGATGCATAGCACAAGTATTCAAAGAATTTACCATTACTCAAGTGCATAAAGTTAAGCACATGCTTAAGTGCTTGCAGCATGAGGCCATAAAATGTTCAATTCTGTTTTTTTGCATTGTCAGATTAAAGCTGTGCAGTAACCACTGCTATCTCTTAGGGAACAGTAACTGTCCTGATTTCTTCCCCTTAATGAATATTGTTTTATTTTTCTATTGAGTCATATTTCTTTTATTGGCTGATAGTTTTATTATTCTGTTTTACGGTCTTGATACTATATTTTTAAGCCTTCTGCATAATCATGTGACTATCATTAAAGCTGCATATGGTAAATGTTCATGATGATACTGGAAACACATCCAATTGAACCTCATTTTATATTTTACTGCAAACTCAGAAGTCAGACCAGGTCCTCTATAAGGTCTGGAAACTTTTCCTGTGCGGATATAGAATCCAACAAAGCCATACTAGGGTGTGGACTCAGGTGAACACTAGGCAAATAGTCATGCGATTTAATGTAATTTGGTTCAGCTTTAATGAAATTCTTATGAGGGTTGGAGAGACACTGAGTCTGAAGTTTTGGTATTTTGAGTGTCTCAAGGGCTATTTGTCTCATCTGCAGTTGAATGCTTGGAATACTGGCTTTGAGGGCCTGATTCTGACCTCATTTCCATTACTGTGATATTAGTGTATCTCTACTGATTCCCATGGAGTTACTGCCAATTTTGCACCTGCATGAATGAGATGAGTCTTGAATTCTGTATGCCTGATTTTCCACTGACTTCCACCTTGCCTAGTGATTTACATCTGTGCAAAGTCTGTGTAAAATACTGCCCAAACAGCAGCACAGAGCTGCACACCCACTTTGCCCAGGTGTCCATGACTACACATGGCAATGGCGAATCAGGCCCTGAATTTTAATTTCAGTTTTGGTGGCAGGAATAGGTACTAAAGACCTTCTCTTTAACAGCAAGGAAAAACAGAGCAAATGAATGGCAATATACATTGCTTTTTATCTACTTCTTCTCATTCTCAAATTTGCCATATTGTGAAAGCACATCTCTATTAGCCATGTTATGCCATCAGCTTTAAAGCCCATTAAAATAAAAAATTGATGCCACAATATGGTCCCATATGAGCCATTTTTCATTTCTGACATTTTTATTGACTTCCTCCTAGTCTAATATTACATAACATAACATCCTCCTAGTCTAATATTTCTAATATTAGCTATTAAATATTTCTAAATATTTATAATATTCTAATATTTCTTATCCTATTTTCTTTTCATGGGTTATAAGGTAAAGAGTATTCTTCCAAAAGATTAGTAGTGATGCATCTTTTGTAGCTGATACCTGCAAAATGAGGAGGGACGGTGTAAATGGCCAGGGCCGGCTCCAAGGATTTTGCCGCCTCAAGCAGCCAAAAAAAAAAAAAAGCCGAGATCGCAATAGCGATCTGTGGCAATTCAGCGGGAGGTCCTTCACTCCAAGCAGCAGTGAGGGACCCTCCGCCAAATACCAAAAGTGCTGTCCCGCCCCCCAGTTGCCACCCCAAGCACTTGCTTGATAAGCTGGTGCCTGGAGCCAGCAATGAATCCTCAGAAAAAAAAGCAATTTACCTTCATGCAAAGTCTTGGATGAGTGTCTACACGGGAATATTTTACCTGCTTGAAAAGAGAATGCACAGAATTAGTCAGGTTTACAAACTAGTATCAGCAGAAAGAACAAATCACTTGTACAATTGTTGTATTAGAAAAGGAACGGAAGATGTTTTCTTTTTTTAAAATGTGTTAATCAGTTAATCACATAAAGTAATTTAATAATTATAATGGACCAATCACTACCTTCAATAGGAGTTTTCACTGAATAAAGGTACCAGGATTTGATCTGGTAACACCTAGCATGTGGCTAGCACTTCTCATTTTCAAAACATATTACAAACAATTAATTAATTTTGAAGTGAAATGTAGTTAATTTTTTATAGTATGTTTTACACTATGGGTCATACTCTACCCTCATAATTAAACAGGACTTCCTATGATGTCAATGGGAGATTTGTGCAAACAACAGGAGAAATATGACCCATTAAATCTAAACCTAATTAATGTAGTAATAACTTGCTTTCTTTAAGTCAATAACAAACCAATTACACAGCTCTTGTTGTTTCAGGCCTTGATTCAGCAGGCCATCCCTGTTCAGCAAAACACTTATGCACATGTTTACATCCTCTTCTGAATTTAATCCCATTACATCCTCTTCTGTGTTTAATCCCATCTCCATTCAAGAAAGCATATAATCATCTGTTGAAATCAAGCATGTGCTGAAGTCCCATTGACTTCAATTAGGACTTCAACACATGCTTAAAGTTTAGCATGTGCTAAAGTGTCCTTCCAGAAAAGGAAGCTTTTTCATGTGAGTCATCCTATTGAAACCAATGGAAGTGCTCATGTAGTAAGGGTTCTGTGTCCAAGTAACAGCTTGCAGTGTCATGACCTAAGTTTGGTTTCTATGCTGTAGACAGTTTGAGGACAATGTGAAGAATGTCATTGGCTGCACTTCTATACCCAGACCATGTCCACAACTCAGCTCCAATCCCTTTATAAAGGAAAGAGAAAGGAAAAAAGGGGGAAATGAAACCTGCATTTGAACATTAAAATTAGCCCAATAGCAACAACGGGGAAAGAGTTAAATGAAAATACAAAATTCACAAGGGCATTTTTATTTTAATATTTATCTTCTGGTGGCAAATTCATTGTCCGTTTGAATGCTGGGTAATTTTACAATTGCCAAGCATAGCAAACTTAGGCCTTGATTCTGCAAAGACTTATGCATGTACTTAGCTGTAAGCACACAAGAAGTCCCACTGGGACCACTGGCAAGTGTGACATTAAACATACATGTGTTGTGGATCAGGGTTATTTAAAAGCTAGACATAAAGACAATTGTAAAGGCTGAATAATGACTAACCACCTGGCCAGGAGTTCAAATCTTTCCAGTTTCAGTATTGCCAATTCCAAAATATTCCAAAATCATGAATTGGTCCCCAGATAATCATACGATTGGCTCAACAATTATGAGACTTTAAAAAATTATGAATTTGCAGTTCTTTTTATTTGCCTTCTGGTGTTACAGCCTTTAGGTGTCGACATTTTCAAGCTTTTCTCCACAACCATCAGAGATAGAACCTTACTTAAAAGAAAAAAAAAAAGAAAGCTGAGATTCTCATCTAACCATATGACTCCAGAATCTGGGGCTTTAGGAAAAGCACTCAGGATCACAAGATTCATGATTAAAGCACAAGAGTTGGCAACATCTATTGAGTTATAAATTATCTCTTGGTTCTGAAAATAATTTTTTAGAAAGGATGAAGCCACCCACAATTTCAATACCTACAAAAAGCAATAGGCCTGATTCTTATTTACACTAAGGTTCTTTACACCAGTCTGGGAGCGGAACAGGACCTTAAAATGGGTATAAATGTAATTGTGCTAATGCTAAGGTGGCATTACACTGCCAGTGTAGTGTAAAGGGGCTTTACTGCACATGAAAATCAAGCCACAGTTATTTTAGGAAACAAAAAATTTGTTCTTCTAGCAAAAAATTCTAGGTTCACAAGAATTTCTGCCATGAACCATTTTATCAACAGCATGTATTCAGTTCTCTGAATAACTCATGCTGTTATTACACAATGACAAACTAAGTGCTGTACAAGAACCTGTGTAGATAGGATAGAACAAAAACAAGTATTTGCAACTGACCTTATTCCATATCCTAGCTACTTATGTTACGCATTGGATTTAGGATATCACCCTTAGTCTTACAGTCCTAAAGATACTATATAAAGCTTACTTTCTCTGGAGCTGTAGTTGATGAGTTTTGTAGATCTACACATTGGTCATTCGTCTTTGTTAACCTGCACAGGTTAACAGTGACGTGCACAGGACAGGCTGGTTCCCAGGCTAGTGTTTGGGTGGCTGGATTATATACAATGCTATCCCACAGTGCCTTTGTATCTATGCACAAACAGTAGAAACATTATTTGAGATTAATTAAATGAATCTAAATGATACTGAAACCAAAGATTCATGCATCAGGACTTAAAATAAAACCTAAGGGCCAGATTCTCTATTCTCCAGCTTCTTGGGTAATCATTTCCATCCATGCAACTTTGGCTCAATCAGAATAGTAGCATTGTTCACTGACTTTGTAACTGTAAATGACTATGCAAGGGGGCATGGTAGTAGTAAATTAGACTCACTATAGAGAGAGAGCAAATAAACTCAAACTAGGAAGTGGAGTTATGGGGTTCTGTATAATTATTAGAACTAAGTGAATAATTCCCACAAGCAAACCGATCTGCATAATTAGCTTCTTTTTTCTCTTCCCTGAACATCACAAGCAGACTGCAATTTCACAGATTTATTCAACTTATATTTTTGTTTTGGGGGGTGGGGTTGTACTTTATGGTTTGCAAACAGTGTACTGAATGCTCACTGTTGAAAACTGGAGCTGTCTTAATTAATTGTGATTAGTTTTGTTCTCTGATTGGATGAATGTGGAAGAATTTCCAGCATGGAAATTTAAAATTGTAACTCTGCAAATACTCATGCAAGCAATTTGGAAATTCGGACTTGTCTAATACCTAATAATAAGAGGAAATTACATTTCTGCTGGTAGGAGCACCAGTAAAACTAGGTCATTTGAATGTTCACAAAAAGGTGAACACAAGTACTACCCAGCATCATGGGAGATGTAATTTGATGAGAAGCCCAGCCTATAGGGGAGAATGGGGGCATGAGGTACCCGAACTACAACTTCCCATGAGGTGCAGCAGCGGCTGAGGTGTACACAGTTTAATGTTGAATCAACTCAGAACAAAACATTTTGATATTTCCTAATCAAAACTTTTCAGACCTATTTGTCCTGCCAAGAGTTTTGGTATTCTGACTTTTTGTTCTGGTTTGAGATAAAAGCATATGTTGAAGTATGGGAACTTTCCTGCAGGACAGCAACCCTTCACCACACAAAACACTGAAAACCTATTTCATTTTCAGTCGTTACCGCTCCCCCAAGCCAGATTGTGACTTCAATGGAACTACCTGTGTGAGCAACTGCTCACTCACGGAAGAGGTTTGCAATCAGGCTTATAGTCTGCAAATAATCTTACATTTATTATCAACTACCTATTTATTTATGCACCATACTCTAACCTTTAAACCTCTACACGCTTTCCTTCATGTCATCTCCTACTCCCACTCAGGTTTCCTCTGATCCTCCCTATTAACCACTCCCACACTCACTTCTTCCCCTTCCTTTATCCACACTTTACATTTGCAACAGCCTCCTCATTCTTATCTGCCAGACTACTGCCTTCAAATACTCCTCTACCCCAGTACAATGTGACCCAATACAACATGAATTCAAATATAACACAGTAAAGCAGTGCTCCAGGGGGTGGGGATGCACAGTCCTGCAGATCAAAGCAAGTTTGATATAACGCAGTTTCACTTATAACACAGTAAGATTTTTTGACTCCCGAGGACAGCATTATATCGGGGTAGAGGTGTACTTCCTTAAAGTCCACTTTCTTCATGAACCCTTCCCAAAGCTGAGCTTCAAGCTGTTGTTTCATTCTAGTCTCCTCATGCTTGAATTAAGAAACAAAAATTATACAAATAGGGCCAAATTCTGCTCCCATTTACACCATTTGATATCAATAGAGTTACCTAACATTTATGTTGGTGTAAACTGAGAGTAGAATTTGGCCTATTAGAAAAAATCTGATGAAGAATATACATAGTAATACCTCATTTTAAGAATTATTTTCTGTATTACAAATAAAAACGGTCACTTCCTAAAATGCAGCAATCCATGCAGCGTCATTTTAGATATAAGCACATTTAAGGAGATGGTACATGTCAGGAACTGACTAATAAATACTCAGCCATGCAGTAATTACAATCTACTTGCCATTTTTAAAAGGGCAAAGTTGTGTCCTCCTTGCATCTGGGATTGCCGACCAACCCTGCAACCCAAAGAATTGCTATTAGCTAATCAATTATATTCTCAAATCTGCTATTGTTGAGGCAGTTCAACCCACATATGCGAAGTCAGAACACATCCAAACAACCCAGCCACAGAGATGTATCACAACAGCTGTTGGATTATTCTGGTTTTCTTTCATATTTTCCATAATCGAATGTCTCTGTTTGATTTTCATTTAATTTACTTGACATTCCAATTTAAGTTTTATTAGTAGCAAACTCTTTTAAATTTCTGAAATGACACAATATCATTTCTAATATATAACACTGTTGATTTATAAATTTTGGGCCCCAAACCTACTCACGTTAAAGTCAATGGGTCTTTGGCCATTGACTTCAATGTGTTTAGGATAGACCCTAGACCTTTTTATTGGTAACCAATTGAACACTTATATCCTGATCCTGCAAACACATATGCATGTGAGTAGTCCCACTGGCTTCATTATTTAAGCATGTGTGCAAGCTGAAACTAAACAACTGCAGAGTGGGAATAAGGCATACATTTTTAACATTAGGATAATTAACCAATGCCCAATTTACCAAGGGTAGTGACGGATTCTTCAGCACTTGCCATTATTAAATGAAGATCAGATGTTTCTTCTAAAATATCTGCTATAGGAGTTATTTGGGGAAAGTGCCATGGCCTGTGTTATACAGGAGGTCAGATGAAATGATCTCAGTAGTCCTTTCTGGCCTTGAAATCTATAAATATAAGTGTCTGCAGGATCAGGGACATAGACTCCAATAGCCACGGTTGCTAAGCACCGCAACTCTCACTGATTTGCTAAGCATGGCTCAGAAACTGGCCATTTATACTACAGAATTTGTTATAAAGAGATTGTCAGGAATAATGCACTTTTGGTGATCTCCTTTATTTAAGGCTCAGATAGATGCTGAAGGTTATCAAAATATTTTACCTCAATGCAGAGACAAGGCAGTAACTGGGAATATTGCAAGGAAGTTGACTTCAAAGGCTTCTTCCCTTTTATCTGAAATTAAAAAGAAGATGGTGAGTCCAGTAATTCTATCCAGTAGCTGGCTTTCAATGAAACTATATATAAAATATTAGGCCAGATCATACAAATACATACATATGAGCAACATTACTCATGTGTGTAGTCCCACTAAATTGAACAATAGTCCCAGCTTGTAATAAATTCTTACTCACCAAAGCAAATGACCCCACATCTTCACAGATAAACCATTTGTGACATAAACGAACATAATAGTCTTGGTCTTGAAGAAAGTCTGATACAGTCACAGATATGGTTTTCCTCGCCCTGTCCACATTATAATCCAACTTCCCAGCTGAGATAAGAAAAAAATAAACACATTAAGTTATTATTCATCAGTTCCTAGTTACGTTGTCAATCAACACTGATTTTTTGTATGAGTATTCCCCCTCATATTGATACATATTCATTCAATGTATATTTAGGTCCACATAAATATCCTCTTCTTTTATGCTATTTAATGATTTTCATGAGATTGAAGTTCAGAGCCATCCAGTTTAATTTTTTTTTAACTGATATTAACAATTATCAGGCCAAGATTCTGTAAATTCTAGAACTTGAATAATCTAGTCATGTGTTGTTCCCCCTGCCTGTTTCTCCCAAAACTGATTATGTGGCTAGAAAATATTAATTTTTAAAAAGATATGCAGCTTTCTCTTAGGCCAAAAACATTTTTTGACTCTCGGAACAAAAGCTTTTATTGCCAAACCTCCACAGGACAGGATAGCTGGCTGTTGGGAAGGTTAATTTCAGTCTAGCGGTGGGTTCCTCTATGGTAGTCTAACTAGGAGTCTTCCCTGCCCTTGCAACTATGGTCCAAGATGCACAGAAGTCTGTTTGTTTTAATATATATTTGTGAATATTAGCATATGAGTGGGAGCATAGTGAGCAGAGTGGTGTCACAATTAACTTTTTCCTGATATTCAGTCTAAAAATGTATTTGATTAACTCCTATGTATACTCCTTGTGGTCTTTGTCAAAGCTGCATTGAGAAAATAAATATTTGTTGTAGCAGCATCAGTCTGCTACATGGCTTGTGGGATGATAATTTTGCACAATGGCTCAGTTCTGGCACTAGAATGTGTTACAGACTGTACTATCATCTAAGGAACCAAACGATCAACTAAAATAGGGATTAGAGTCCTCTGTAGAACCTTTGCAGCCTGTAGAGCAGGTTGGGAATTTTCCATCAGAAAAATTAGGCAACAGAAAAATGCAGTTCTCACAAAATCCAAATTTTCCCATGAGAAAATTTTAATTAAAAAAAAATTGTCAGGAAAATATAAATGAAATATTTTCATTTGGGTCAGTTTGACCCAAATCAAAACATTTTGTTTTGTTGAACTGATCTGAAACATTTAGTTTCAAATCAGTTCAACAAAACATTGAACTACATTTCCCTATCAGCACATTGCCTTATGAGACTTATATTTCTGATCACCGTCTCGTTTATGAGCTGGGCTCCCCAAAGGATTTCATCTCCCATAATACAGTGCAGATTTCCCTCTGACTGAGCTGCCTGGTATACCAGAGGAGTCACATGACTCTAGGTGCATTATGGGAGGGATGGCCAGGGAGCCTAGCCCATAAGAAAGAATGGGGTATCAGGCTCCCAAACAACAACTGCCATAAGGCAATGTGCCCTATGTGCTTCTTCAGTTCAATAAACTAAAACAAAACATTTCAACTTTGGGAATGTCAAAAATGTTTTCTTTTGATCAAAAATATCAAAATGAAACAGTTTTGATACTTTCACAATTTGATACAGATCACAATTTTTCAGAATTTCTCTTCTGCAAAAATTTCAAAATTTCTACTTTTTGTCACAAGGACAAAAACAAATATTGAAATGTCAGGCTTTCTGGATGGACAGACTTTCCAAATTTCACTTAGCTATAGTCAGGGCATAGGGACTTTGCTGGTTACATCAGGAATCAGTTATATTGGAATTTAACAAGGACATCTGCCTGTTGCTTTTCAGTTATTCATTGTGTTACATTGTTCAGCATAAAGTTGTAGCTTTGGTCTTCCAATCATTTGTGTCCATTCATTCATTTGAAAAATGGCATTGATAAACTCTACACTGTCCACTACATATTCTACAAAAAGCTGACTATAGTTTTATGCTCCCCTCAGAGACATGCAGTTTTTGGTGGTGAGTGGTTGAGGGCTATGGAGGCGGAAATGAATAGATACATTTCAAAGGATACAAATTTAAAAACAGGTCTACCCTCAACAGGGTTGTTTTTTAAGCCTATCAGCCTTGACGCTGCCCCTTTAAGCTTTCTCTCTAGAAAGACACACTTTGAAGCAAATGGGCATTGTTGGCACACGTGATTTTCATTCAGCTTTATTCACTGTGCACGCATGACTAGCTTTCCATTGCCCTTTAAGGAGCAAGCATATGCTAAACTTTTGTCCCTCTTTTCGTTGGTAATGGCATCATATGGTAAATTCTTTGTTTACATGATCATATAACACTTGACACAGGGTTATGCCATATGGGAAATAATTATTTTATAAACATGCATTAACCACACGGAAAGTATAGAACAATTTAATATACAAATTGTAATAGATAAACATGCAAGAGATCACTCATCATGTGGATCTACCATAAGATTTTACAGGGGGTTGTGGGTGCTCATTTTAAAAATGTGTTTCTTTCCCCTGTTGCTGTGTGAACGATCCACATCAATAACAGGAAAAATTGACTGATTGACAATGTAGATGAAATTGTGAACCTAGTTGTATACAAAGTTCTGTCAAATGTTCAAACAAAAATCACAGAAAATGCTGGGTTTTTGCCTAATCTCTTCCAGTTATAACCATCCTAAGTGTTACTTGTAACAATAACAGGTAGAAAAATATTCAGCATGATTTTTTTTAAATTGGCGTACTCCAGCAATAGTCACTGTAAATGTAACTGATGTCAGTAGGAATACTCCCATGCTAATTAAAGGCTACAGCAGAGGTCCCTGAGTGTATACCTAGAGGCTAAACCTGTGTGTGAGAGAATGACAGAGTGTATAAGATTTAATATTAAACAGAGTGTTAACCCCACTTTTTTATCTATCTACCGTTTCCAAGTCAATATACCCAAACCCTCACATTTGGCAGAATACCCCATGCTCTACCAGTTCTATAATTTTTGTTGATAACAGTTGGAAATACAGAAGATATTATAGATATACAAGTATAGAAATATAACAGGGAATGGTCCATCGGAATACTTGGCAGCAGTAAAATATTTATCCATCTTGCATTGCTTGACTGTATGCAACTGTACAAGCACAATGACAAAGTGATGCATGTCCCATGATGCTCAGCTCACCAAAACAGACTGGAATATGTTTTCCCACATCATTGTTCCTGCAATCTGCAAAATATAGAACAAGAGTTTTCAGCAGTGCTGAGATAACTATATACCTACAAGAAGCCTCTCTATCTGGGTATTTTATGGCTTTCATCACCATAGTTCTGAGCACCTCCTAAAAGGAAATTGCTCTAATGCACTTAAGGTTCATCCCATTGTTCTGTTTGTTGGTTTGTTTGTTTTTGAAGGCAGAACATGTGTGTCCAGTACAAAGCCATAGAAGACAATGGCACACAGAAAGTGCTTCATTCCTTCTCACCCACTGATTACTTCACACTAGTATTAATGAAGTTATCTTGCCAGTGTTGGCCTTTTCTCACTACAAATGTTCATAAGAACCTTAAACAAATTTGCCATCTGGGCTATTACACCACATTTTTTTATCCATTGTTACCTGCAATTAATGTAAGTCATTCCTCCCTTGAAAGAAACACCAATAGTTTCCCAACATAATTTATTTGATGTAAATGTTTGTGAACATTTCTCATGCTGATTTCCTCTTAGGTCTATTGTTATAAGAAATACATTATTTATTTCCCAGGTAGTTTGCCTGACATAAAGGTCAGTTTAGACCCTGGCAGATAATATGCGGTCAGAAATTGGAGTCTTAAGGATTGATTTAAACAATAGCTAGCTCTATACATCTCCAAGGTTGCTTCCTAGACTTAGCATTTTTGGCTAAATCAACACTGGAGAAGTGTTTTGTTTTCTTTTTCCCGTACAATGCCAGGAGCAATTTTCCATATATATTTTTGTTCCTTCTTCCATGTAATGTGGTATCAAATAGGGTTTTCTAATAACCTGTTTTTCATTTATGTTCACATTATTTCTCATGCAATAAAAAGTGAGGTAATGTAACATGAAACTGAAATGTTTGCTAAACATCTCAAGGTTTTATATACATGGTAGAGCTGTCAAGCAATTAAAAAAATTAATTGTGATTAATAGCACTGATAAACCATAATAGAATACCATTTATTTAAACATGTTTTCTACATTTTCAAATATATTGATTTCAATTACAACACAGAATACAAAGTGTACAATGCTCACTTTATATTTATTTTTATTACAAATATTTGTGTTGTAAAAAACAAAAGAAATAGTATTTTTCAATTCACCTCATGCAACTACTGTAGCTATCTTTAGAGATCTCACATTGGTAACTTCTTTGCATTTTGTCAAATCTGCAGTGAAAGTGTTCTTAAAACAAACAACATGTGCTGGCTCATCATCCAAGACTGCTATAATATGATATACATGGCAGAATGCTGGTAAAACACAGAGCAGGAGACATACTATTCTCCCCCAAGGTGTTCAGTCAAAATTTAATTAATGCATTATTTTTTTAACACATGTCATTAGCATGGAAGCACATCCTCTGGAATGGTAGCTGAGGCATAAAAGGGCATACGAATGTGTAGCATATCTAGCACATAAATACCTTGCAATGCTGGATACAAAAGTGCCATGTGAACACCTGTTCTCACTTTCAGGAACAATTGTAAATAAGAAGCCGCAGCGTTATCTCCCGTAAATGTAAACAAAGTTGTTTGTGTTAGCATTTGGCTGAATAAAAAGTAGGACTGAGTGGACTTGTAGGCTCTAATGTTTTACATTGTTTTATTTTTGAGTGCAGTTATGTAATAAAAAAAAAATCTAGATTTTTAAATTGCATGTTCACGATAAAGAGATTGCATTATGATACCTGAGGTACTTCTACTTGAATTGAAAAATACTATTTCTTTTATCATTTTTACAGTGCAAATAATAGTAATAAAAATAATATAAAGTAAGCACTGTACAAAGTAAGCACTTTGTATTCTGTGTTGTAATTTAAATCCATATATTTGAAAATGTAGAAAAACATCCAAAATATTTAATAAATTTCAACTGGTATTCTTTTGTTTAAGAGTGCAATAAAAACTGTGATTAATCGTGATTAGTATTTTTAATAGCAATTAATTTTTTGAGTTAATTGCATGAGTTAACTGCGATTAATTGACAGCCCTAATTTATGGCAACACATAACAGGATATAATAAAATCTGTGAAATGTCATCTGACTAGTTTTATAGACAAGTAGCATGCACTGTGCTTTAAATAGTTTGGAACTATTACTATCATATCTGTATATACAGAAAGGAGTAGTAGATCAAAACATTAATTGAACACAAAAAGCTTCCCTAGAAAGCCCTGTGCATTTCTTCTGAATTTCTACGAACAAGCTCCCAAAAGGGCTTATTCTAATCTTTGACTATATTTTTTAATAAACTGTTTACATCTAATGTAAAAAATTACTCTTTGAGCCAAACTTTTAAAAGGTACCTGAGCCCTAGGTCAAGGTGCAGAGCAGTTGTGTAACAGCCCCCTCAGAACTGAACATAAAATAGGGTAACTCTACTGCGCATGCAAAGACAATTTAACTAGCACAACTGCAGTTCTTGCAGATACATTTCTGGTTGCAGTTTTGCAAACACACTTTTGTGTGTGAACCTTGAGACTCCATTTTGTGTACACCTAACAAAATCGTTAAAATATATGGCTGAATGGATCCTCAGCTGATGTAAATCATCCCAGGCACACTGACTCAGATGAGACTAGGAAGACTTAGCCAGCAGAAGATCTGGCCTTAGTCATTGTCATTTTTCTGAAACATCACTTTAAAGATCATTTCCTACCTTCAACATAGTACTCCTGACTCAACTTGATTTCACAGTAATTTGGAATTGTTTTCATGGTCACATAGATGTGTTGTGCTACATTGACTTCAAAGCAATTAAACTGCACATGCACCTGTTTAAAACATGCATTTAAAATCAAGTTTTTTCAGAACTTCCAGAGCACATAAGATACACAATATCACAGGTCTAAGCAATGAGTCACTTTTGTTCAAACTGGTTTCTGTTTACAACAACACTATATGTTCTTAGAGAGCATATGACTGAGAATAATGTTAAAAAAAATCCACAGACATTATTTTCAGAAGGGATTTCCAAGAGTTCCATAATTTCTGATCCAAACTGAGCTAGATTTTGATATTGGAGACATAAATCTGGTAAAGTCATTGCTGGCAGAACAAATTGTAGTGTGAAATCTGACCTTTCCATCAGAGGTCTCTAAAAGGTTATCAATTGTTTCTCAGATTTCAGACTCTCTTACATGTGTATTAGAGGTAAAACATTACAATAATTTCATCCGGGAGTTATTCATTTTCAGTCTGTGGCATGGAATTGAGGGAAGTAAGGATCAGTTGAGGTCTCCAGTTCTATTTACTGGATGTAAGCCAAGAAAAGCTGTTGGGAAGTGCACAGAAAATTTACCTCAATTTCAATGTTATAGGCAGTTAATGGCCAACTGAATGCTGCACTAAGGCATGTCTGATCACAGGATAATATTAGAGTGAGAGAGGCAAAACACTATTTTGATAAAAGAGACCTCATTTCACTTATCATGAGGCAATATGGTCCTTTCACAACATATACACAAGCACAAGAAATAACATGTTTGTGATATTAATAAAAAGCTATAAGCTATCAGTCATTAAATTTAAAAAATCATCTTATTTTCCACATAGTAGGTCAGATTTTTCAAAGATACTAATTCTGGATTCAGTCTTGCCTGCAATTTATTTTGCAGTTGAAATTAATACCACCTGACCATCTAAGTAAGTAACTAATACACACATACTTAGATGTCTAAGTGACGTGTTCCCAGGGCCGCCCAGAGAGGGGGACAGGTGGGGCAATTTCTCCCAGGCCCCAGGCTCCACAGGAGCCCCCACGAGCATGGCTGAGGCTTCCTCCCCGGCCCCACCCAGCCCTGTTTCCTCCCCTCCCCTCTCCCAGAGCCTCAGCCCATCCAATAGCGTCCCGGACAGCTACAGCGTGGCTCTGGTGGGGCCCTGAGCCCAACCCTGCTCAGAGCCATGTGGTGAGGGGGCGGGGCTGCGAGCTCCAGGCTGAGCGGAGGGAGCTGAGCTCAGCGTGGAGCTCACAGCCCCGCCCCCTGACCACGTGGCTCTGAGCTGCCTCTGTCAAGCGAAGCTCCTGGATGCACTGAGGCTCTGAGTGAGAGGGGAGCCAGGGGTAAGGGGCCAGGGCTGAGGGGGTTGGCTAAGGGGCAGGGAGTCCCAGGGACAGTCAGGGCACAGGGAGGGGGCAGAGGTTGGGGGGGGACTCAGGGGACAGGGAATGGAGGGGTTGGATTGTGGGCGTTCCAGGGGTCTGTCAGGACTCAGCGGGGTGGTGGATAGAGGTCAGGGCAGTCAGGAGACAGCGAGCAGGGGTGGGGTCCTGGGGTGGTGGTGGGGGGTCTCTGGGGGATGATGAGGGGGCAAGGAGCAGGATGGGTCAGGGATTCTGAGGGGGGTGGGCAGTTGAGGGGCAGGAAGGGTGGGGGTCAGATAGGGGTCAAGGGCCAGGCTGTTTGGAGGACAGCCCTGCCCTACCCTAAAAGCTCATTCCCCAAAGCAGTTTGAGGCTTGCAGAAGAGACAAGCTGTTACTCTTCCATTAGGGCTAAATACTTTTCCACGTCTCAAATGCCATATTAATAGTCTAATATTTCATTTCAGTGCCATAGGAGATTCATGTCAGGGGAGGGTAGCTTCATTTAAAATACCGCACTAGGGGCGGGATTCACATGAGAATGAGCAATATCCTACACCAACTTACCTCCTTCCAAAACCCCTACAGGGAGACCCCTCCCTCACCCCTATATTCCTGAGGCTCCAGAGGGGTATTCTGGTTCTCAACTTTGTACTGGTGGACACCTTTCACAATAGGCAAACGCTCTGAGTGTGACCCTCCCTTATAAATTAAAAACACTTTTTATATATTTAACAACTATTAAAATGCTGGAGGGCCAAGCAGTGGGTTTTGAGGTGTAGGTGACAGCTCGCGACCCCTACAGTAATAACCTCATGACCTTCCTGAGGGGTCCCGACCCCGCATTGAGAACCCCTGGGGTGATTTAATTTAGCACCCTGTCCTCCATTCACATGCATTGCTAATTTTGACATTTCTGTTTTCACAACATAGGCTCATCCCAGATTTGGAACAAGCTCAAATGCTCAGTTCGTGAATATGTACATTAAGCACTACTAAAAGACAAACAACATAACCGTCTCCAGTTTATGAGGCGTACCCTGGAACCAATCTCTAGGAAACAATATAATACATGGAGTTAAGTCCATTAATGGCTATTAGCCAAGGATTGGTAAGGAATGGTGCTCCCTTAGCCTCTGTTTGTCAGACGGTGAGATGGATGGCAGGGAGAGACATCACTCGATCATTACCTGTTAGGTGTACTCCCCCTGGGGCAACTTGGCATTGGCCCATGTCAGTAAGAAGGATATGAGTTTGGATGGACCTTTGGTTTGACCCAGTATGGCTGTTTTTATATTCGAACATAAATTAACCCAAAGTATGGAGATAAGATATGAGCAAGGAAGCCCAGGAGAGTATCAGAAACGCTGGAAAAATCTCTGACTGATGGGCTCAGGTGTTTGGTCACAAGCTGAGGTGGTTCAAAAAGTTTTGGATTTTTTTTTAGCGAATTTTTTTATTGTTTCTTTAAACAATCAAACACAGGAAGCAGCAAATATTTGGCCACACACTTCTGAAACCCCAAACCATATTCAGGTTTTGGCAGACTAATTCCAGTTTTTCAATTAAAAAAACCGCAACAAATTTTGAAGGAAAGCAGACGTTGTCCGTGATTTTTTTCTGTTTTTTAAAAACCGCTAGTTTTCGATTCAGAAACAGTTTTGATGGCACATATTTGTCCAATGCTTTTAATGAGCTTTAGAGCCTTTTAGCACTAGCCGATGCTGAGAACCAGTGATACCTTGTAAAGAAGTTTTCTCAAAACTGGATTTGTGCCAAGATGCTTAAGGTTTATTTTTCCCAGGCCATCCATGGTGGGGGAGCAAGTGGGGCAATTTGCGCCAGGCCCCGCAGGGGCCCCCATGAAAATATTGTATTGTAATTTTTTTTTATGGCAGGGGCCCCCAAAATTGCTTTGCCCCAGGCCCCCTGAATCCTCTGGGCGGCCCTGCATGTTCCATAAGCAATTGCAGGTTCAAAATGGCACACACCGGCACAAAATGAAAGCTCATGTTGAGGCTGGTTTGAAAATTGGACTCTGTAAAGCATGCTACCTCTTCCAAAAAGATAAATGAAGCAATTATTAAAGGTGGTAAAGAAGGGAGACTATATGTTATAAAAAAGTGTTGCAATTTGAGTCATATTCTCCAATCAGCAGTTTTTAAGGTAACATAATCGAAGTATAATCAACATGTACACAGTTTGGCAAAGTCAGTGGTGGGATGAAGAAAAGAGAAGCATTAAATGTATTCTTGATTTTTTTCCTCCAAAGGCTCATAATATTTTTATGCTAAGCAAATCAAAAAGAGGGAGCGTACCTTCCTTCCAACAAGCTTGTTGCTCGTTCTTCTAGAAAATCTCACATTCACACACTGAGACTGCTGCATGTCCACTGACAGAGAACAGATTTCCAGACCACGAATATTTTCTGAAATTAATTTTTAAATGTGTTTTAAAAGGCTGATGCTTCAACAGCTTAACAAAACAAAAACTAAACTACAAAACTTGCAGTGTATTCATACGGTTTCCTTCTATGTGCAAGATACAGAGATTTATCTGAATGTCAAAATAATGTCATACATATATATGTCCTTATTTTCATGGGGTATAACAATTGCTAGGGATTAAAGCACTGATCCTGCAAACACTTATGCACATATTTAACCTTAAGCACAAGAGTAGTCCCATTAACTTTAAGTTAATCACAAGATTTTTCAGGAGTGGTACCTAAATAAATGCATTAACAAAAGAGGAGGGGAATTAGATTAATGATACCTCAAAAATAGCTATGATACTGAATTCCTTTTTGATACCTGCTTCACTAAGAAAAATAAAGAAAAGACATTTGAGCAACTAGGAACTGAGGAAAAACTAATCAGAATAGCTAGTGATAAAGAATAGGTTAGGGAATACTGAAAAAAAAAAGCATATATGAATCTGCTAGACTTGACAATATACACCTGGAATATTAAGAGAATTAGCAAATTAATACCTCATTGGCAATTATTTTAATAGTCATAAAAATAGGGCAGTATTGTCTTGGAGGACTGGAGAAAGTAAATTTACTACAAAAAGGTAAAGAAGAGTGATCCTGGCAATTACTATCCCATAAGTTTAATTCTCATCCTTAGCACAAAAAGACCCAGGCCACAGAATTCAAATCCAAGGTCTTGACTCTGGAAAGTGACAGAGGTGCTTAAATTTACATACTTGACTTTAATCAGGCTACTCACAGTTTGCAAAGTTAAGCATGTGAATAAGTCTTTGTCAGGTCAGGGTCCATATCTGGATCTGAATGCACACCACTCCAAAGCTCAGAAGGCTTGGGCCAAAGTTCTGGTTGGAATGCATCCTTATCCATGAGGAAATAAAGGAGCAAGTCATGAGAGAAAAAAATAGTGAAACATCTAGAAGGTCAGAGAATTGTCCACATGAACAGCAAGGGCTTACAAATAATAGCTCATGCCAAAAAGCTTGATTACTCTTATTTTTAGACAGAATAACAACTTTAGGCCCTAATACTATAGCTGCAGGCCAATGGGGGCTGTAGGAGGCGGCGTGGGCCGATGGATGTACTGGCCGTCACTTTCCACAGCCCCCATTGGCCTGGAGCAGCGAACCACAGCCAGTGGGAACTGCAATCAGCTGAACCTGTGGATGCTGCACGTAAACAAACCATCCCGGCCCGCCAGCAGATTTCCCTGATGGGCCATGTGCCAAAGGTTGCTGATCCCTGTTTAGTGGAAGAAGGGAAAGCATTAATTGTAATATACTTGGGGTACAATCCTTGTTCCACTGAAGTCAATGGCAAAATTCCCATTGACTTTCATAAGGCCAGGATTTCACCTTTGGATTTTAGTAAAGCAGTAGATATGCTGTTCTATAAAATCTTACTGATATAGTTAATTCAACTCAGCTTGGATATGAACACTGCAATATGGAACAAAATCTGGCTGAAGAATCATAAACAAGCAGCAAAACAACCCAAAAATGTTTAGTAACAAATCTGCTGACCTACCATCAAGATTCATGGTCCCTTTAACGTTTAAGTGAAGAGAGCATTGGATTCCCTCTACACACTTCATCGCTGTTGAAAGCTTCATGCTTTTCAATATAGTAGAAGATAAAGAGGCAGGAGCATCACGGCAGAAACTGTTAAAAATACCAGCTGTGAATGTCAAAAATATATATATATATATAAATCCAACTGGCTGTATGGCATTTTAAAGAAGATCACAAACATGGCCAAAAAAATCCAAAGGTGAAATCTTGGGTCTACTGAAGTCAATGGGAAATTTTGTGGTGACTTCAGTGGAGCCTGGATTTCACCCCAATGTTTCTATAAGAAGAATGTGAGTGAGACAGAAGATCCAAGGCCTGAATAGCAAAACATTTTAATTGGTTGTACACTTGAGTGGTGTCGCAGCTTCAGAAGGAAATATCCACCAGTAACAGTTCAGTGACAAATTGCCCAACTCAGGAGAGGAAAAGGAGTTGTACACAGTTGTAGTCACCGAACATGACTGCACTGTCAGTGCTTTTAGGCTTTCTCACAACCATTAAGTGTATTATTTTGTGATCAGAGGCACTCTTGGATTTAGTATTTAATTCCATGGGGGCTGGTGGACTGTCTGGGCAGCAGCTAAATGTCATTTTTACACAAGGGGGCCCCATTGCTTTCCTATTCATGGGCAAACATTTTATACCTACAGGATTTTCTTTGCCCTTCGAACCACGAAGTTCACAATCAGTGATAGGTGTGGGGCATATTTATCATGGCTGAGGTTTGTTCATGATGTAGATAGTGGTGTATTTCTACATCCAAGACATATTTCTTCCTTTATTTTCCTTCTCAGAGTTGTGCATCTCCTACACGTCACTGCATGGGTCTCCATGCCAGTCCTATGTGAGACTATTGTGGAAAGCCAAGAGGGGCTGAGTGGTGGTCGTGTGGCCCCAAAATCCCATGCAACTTGCTGAGCTTCAGCAGCTCTTTGCCACCTCTCCAGCCCCCCTAGCCTCCACCACACAGAGCATGATTATTCAGGATTTGTGCAGACAGAGTTGATTTCATCCCTCATGTATTTGTTATGCTTTTCCATCTAAAAGATGTTGTCTTGCAATCATGGGTGAAGAATATCTGATTAATCAGGCTTTGGTATGGATCTGTAATTACGTGGGTAGTGTTCTGAAGCAAGGAATTTTAACACATACCCACCTAGAGGTTGTTTGAATGAGTTGCTGGGCTGTATTCGCTGAAATCTCCATTGCAATACATTGCACACATACTTTGCCACATATGCTGCAGCGCCACTTCATTTTAGCTATGTTAGTACATAACAATGCAATGATTAGTAAAATTAATCATTTCTGCAGAACGGTAGGAGTGCATGGCACCGGACATATAAATAAAAGACAAGGTGCCTTCCCCAAAAAGTTTACAATCTAAGGGTTAAAATGTGCCCTTGGGGTATGTGGCCAAGAATAGATTCCTCACATGGATGTCTATTGCTCACATGGAAGGTGAATGAACCATGTCCATAACACTGATCTTACAGAGGGAGGTGACGGGTAGAGGGAGAAAGACATGGGCGCACCATCTTCCGACCAGTTAATACTCAGAGGCATTATTATCTCCTGAGCACAGTCCCCACTAATCTGTGGGGTTCGCCTTTTAAGCGAGAGTTTCAGCAGCTGCTGTTGGCAGGGAAAGCCCATCAACATGGATCTACAAGAGGCCAAATTGACACCTGATACAAATGTGTGCATCTCTGTTGATTTCAGTGGAATCAAACCCATTTACATTTGGTCTGAATTTGACCCCAAATAGAAAAGGGCTATCTATCAAATGCAACCACAATACATAACACTATGGCCCTGATTCTCCACTCCTTTACTCTGATTTTATGCACTTGGAACTCCACTGAACTCTATGGAGATACAATAATGTAAAACCAGTGGAAAAGAGTGGAAAATCAGGCACTTTTACCCTAGTTCACATAATTTCAGAGCTACCTAGTATTTAACAATATGAATCCTAGATGGCATTCAGCTTTAGCTGCAGCTCTTCAGTTAGAAAAAATTGCTGCAAAATCTAGAGATCTTTTCTTAGACAGCATCATCTGACATGTGATTGTTCATATTCTGTCATGCCAGCACAGAGTAACCAGGCTGCACTGTTTTCATATGAGCAAATTATTAAACAATGAATCAAATAATTAATTTGTAGGCTCCTAGAGAATAATAGGGTTATAAGTAAGGCTATAGTATTATCACGGAGGTCACAGAAGTCACGAAAGACCTTGGTGACTTCAGCCCTGGCCAGACCGGTACTAGTCAATATTTTCATTAATGACTTGGATAATGTAGAATCAGAAGATGATACCAAGCTGGGACGGGTTGCAAACACTCAAAATGATCTTGACAAATTGGAGAATTAGTCTGAATTCAACAAGAAGAAATTCAATAAAGACAAGTGCAAATTACATCACTGAGAAAGGAAAAATCAAATGCACAACTACAAAATGGGGAATAACTGTCTAGGTGGTAGTACTGCTGAAAAGAATTTGGGGGTTATAGTGAACCACAAACAATATGAGTCCTCAATGTGATGCAGCTGCAAAAAAGGCTAATATGATTCTAGGGTATATTAACAGGAGTGTTGTATGTAAGACCCAGAAGATAATTGTCCTGCTCTATGTGGCACTGGTGAGGCCCCTGCTGGAGCAATGTGACCAGTTCTGGGCACCACAATTTAGGAAAGATGTGGCCAAATTGGAAAGAGCCCAGAGGAGAGCAACAAAAATGACAAAAGGTTTAGAAAAACTCAGCTATGAGGAAATGTTGAAAAAACTGGACATATTTAGTCTTGAGAAAAGAAGACTGAGGGGCAACCTGATAAGTCTCCCAATATGTTTAGGGATGTTATAAAGAGGATGGTGATCAATTGTTCTCCATGTCCACTGAAGGTAGGACAAGAAGTAAAGGGAGATTTAGGTTAGATGTTAGGAAAAACTTTCTATCAGGGTAGTTAAGCTCTGGAATAGGCGTGGAGTCCCCACCTTTGGAAGGTTTTAAAACCCTTGATGGGTCTTTGGAAGGTTTTAAAATGCCCATCAAGGAAGGACTAGGTTTACTTGGTCCTGCCAGAGAGCAGGGGACTGAACTTGATGACATCTCAAAGACCCTTACAGCCCTACATTTCTATGATTCTATGAATATAAATGGCAACCAGAAGCAATAACACCTGTATTAAGTCTCCAGCAGTCTCCCAAGAAGTTGTAGGAAAAGCAAAATGCTGTGCAGAGTGAAGTGATCCCTTCACATTTTTTCAATTCTATAAACATTTTGAGGATATCATAAAACTGTTTGTAAACATATAAATAATAATTTTAAATACCTCATAGCATGGATTTTGCATGACTACATATATTTTGTTTCAGAATAAATGGTCAGTAGAGGGAAGAAATGGCAGAAGAAAAGAAGAATCCCCTTCCTGTACATGTTCTCAGACAGTCCTGATATCAGAACTCTGACACTGCACGTATCTGCCCAATTTATTTTTGACTAATTCTTCAACATCATAAGTGCTATCTTTATCATCTCTGTTATTTTTCCCCTCATTAGACAGTTACCTTTAGGGAATACACACACTTCTTTACATTCCTGATTAGTAATTTGACCTACACTACAGGACAGCTGTAAGATACACTTTTCTCCACAGTGCAGGTGCGACCTACATTTGGCTTGAATATGAAATATAACTATAATTATGGTTATAATCCCTCTATCCTAGTGTTTTGTTAATAGAAATATTGCTAATTATGGACACTGGTAATTTGGTGGTCTGTCAGACATTTGCAAGGGCTTGCTTTTCAACATGAACATAATTTCCATGTAGTTTTGCCACCAGCCCAGCCACAGCTGATTCTTCGTTATATGATGATGTAGCAAGCAAATAAGAAATGTTTGATATCTGGCAGCTTGGAACAACGCAACCCTTTGTAAACTTGGACTGAAGAAACTATGGTTGTGAGGTGAATAAGGAATGGAGATATATTATTTCAATCATTTGAAGCCTGGGGCAAGAAGCTCAAATTAGACAATAACCTTAATCAGAGGACATATAAGGTAAATGAATCAGATAGAATCTGATATCTTAGCATAGTTCTAATTATTTTTAACCTGAAATTTCGCCCTTATAAGTGTTCTAAAGTATTTAGTATACTTGCAATATATGGCCAAATATACCTAAAGATATACTAAAACTGCTTCACAGGGATATGAACCCGTAAAGCCATTTTGCATAGCACTTGTAAATTTACCCCAACATCTTCTGGATCAATTTATTATGATGATTCCACACACTTCCAAATCAACTTGTTATACTCTTACATGAAGACAATTGAAGTTCAACTTGTGGTTAATGAATAGTAAAACATACTTGCTACACACACTAGTTCTGAAGTTAACTAGATTTTCAAGTTGACAATGTCCGTTTTAAATAGATATTATGTGTAGTAAATTCTGAAAATTTTGCACTCGTGTTTTCATGGATTCATAGATTCCAAGGTTAAAGGGACCATTGTGATCATCTAGTCTGACCTCTTATATAACACAGGCCTTAGAACTTCCTCAAAATAATAGAACATAGCTTTTAGAAAAACTTCCAATCTTGATGTCAAAATTGCCAGTGATGGAGAAGCCTACACGACCTGTGGCAAACCATTCCAAAGGTAATTAACCTCACAGTTAAAAAATTATGCCTTTTTCCAGTCTGAATGTGTCTAGCTTCAATTTCCAGCTATTGTATTGTGTTTTACTTTTGTCTTCTATGTTGAAGAGGTTGTTATCAAATATTTGCTCCCCATATAAGTACTTATAGACTGTGATCAAGTCACCTCTCAACTGTTTCTTTGTTAAAATAAACAGATTGAGGTCCTTAACGTGTATCACTATAAGGCATGTTTCCTAATCTTTTAACCGTTTATGTGGCTCTTCTTTGAACCCTCTCCAGTTTACCTTTCTGAGTTGTGGACACCAGAATTGGACACAGTATTTCAGTGGCGGCTGCATAGTGCCAAATACAGACATAAAATAACCTCTCCTCCTCCTTGAGATTCCTCTCTTTATGTGTCTAAGTATTGCATTAGACTTTTGGTCACAGTATTGCACTGGGAGTTCATGCTCAGCTGATCATCCACCATGACTCCCAAATCTTTGTCTCACTGCTTCCCAGGACAGAGTCTCTCATCCAGTAAGTATGGCTTTCATTATTTATTCCTAGATGCATACATTCAAATTTAGTCAAAAATGCATATTGGTTGCTTGTGCCTAGCATACAAAGAGATCCAGATTGCTCACTCTACGTGACTTGTCCTCTTCATTATTTATCATCCTCCACCCCCAATGTTCGTGTCACCTGCAAACTTTATCAGTGATTGTTTTATGTTTTTTTCCAAGTCAGTGAAAAAAATGGTAAATGGCATAGGACCAAGATTTCACACCATTTTGAATGTTCCAGAATATTGGATTACATAGTGATGCACAGATGCCTAACCCTTTTTCTGACAGAAATCCAATTTTATAATCATTGTTACTGAATTGACATCATCAAGTTGAAATCTAATTAGTTTTTAAAAAATGAATTAATATTAATTTCATCTATTACACTTGTTCCTAAGTCCTCTTGAGCCCCAATTTTTATGAGGATTTTACTATCATCTTTTCTTATTTATAAAGTATATTTTTTCTCTCTCGTTATTGACAAAAGACCCACATAAAAAAGGGGAAGCCAAGACCTCAATCCTGAGAACATTTACACATCTGCTTAATTTTACTCACGTGAGAAGTCCCACTGGAGACAATAGGATCTCCCACATACTTATAATTAAGTGCATGGCTGATTTTTTGCAAAATTGGTGTTCAAGATTGCAATCTCTGTGAGACAGGGCCCATCTTTTGGTTATGTATGAGTACAGTGTGTTGTACTTTAGGGCTCTAATACCTGATTGGGGCCATTTTAGGTGCTTTTACAATATAAATAATATATAATAATAATACCTGATTGACTAGACAGGGGGAACAGTGGAAATGACAGTACATAAAGTGCTGTCAGATGCACAAATGAAATACAATGAGGACAAAGAGAAAAGTTATTTTCTAATCTTTTTCGCATCTAGCCATCCTTGTGTGTCTTGTAATAATGATAGTGGGAACAAATTTTCAGACAAAATGTGATGTAGGCCCTGATCCTGCTACTGGCTCTGCTTGGCTGGACCCTCATATCCAAATGGAATTCCTTGCAGAACTGGACCTTCAGTTTAGAGACCATATCTACCTCTGTATTTGTATACTATCTAGCACAATCTGGATCCAATTCTAGTTCTGGGAACAAACAAATGAAATAAATGTTACAAGGGTCCTTCCCTTTAAGGCCAAAACATCATGCTAAAGGACTTCCTCAGCCTGCCCAAAGAGAGGATAATGTGGCTTGCTTTAGCCAAGGCAGAGCACAGGGTCAAAGCCTCTGTTTCTTCTGTCAGCTCCTGCACTTCCTTCTGTGTGGGCTAGAGAATTCATTCTTCAGGGAATCAGATACCTAATCCCATAGGTTCTGGAACTAGGGGTACTACTGCAACCCCAGCTTGAAGTGGCTTCCATCATATGCTTTAGAGTTTGGTTCAATGGCTTTCAGTACCTTCACTATGCAAATTGTTCCTACTCCTTCCTTAACCTAAGTGAGACTCGCTGGTACCTGCCACAAGAATCTGACAGTCCATTCATGCTGGTCAGCAACATGCTGCAAGAATGCTTGGCTGTTTGAGATGGGGTGAGTAGATGATTTTACCCCATACTTTCCAAAGCTTTGCAGATTCTCTTCACCCTATCATGTAGTGGTAGTAGTTGTTGTTGTTGCTATTAATTATTATTATTATTATTTTATAGCTAATAATAATGATGATGATTGTAGGTAATAAAAAACACATTTGGGTGGGGTGGCTGAGGAAATCTTAGCAATGATTATACTAGGTAAGGAAAATTACAAAGCAATAAAGCACAACATTCATGAACATAAGAACGGCCATACTGGGTCAGACCAAATGTCCATCAAGATCAGTATCCTGTCTTCCAACAGTGGCCAATAAGAACTATTATCCTAAGATTTACTATAACCCATCAGTTTTTAAAATATTTTACTTTAGGGAAAGATTCTGTAAAACTGGTTTTAAATACCATGTCAAACGATCACACTGCCTGATGTGGCCTTGGAGGGGATTTATTACTTGTAGAGACCTTTTTTTGGTTGATAATTAAAGAATAACACAAATTGGAATTGCTTATACTTACTGGAAGGTTTGCTTTTACAATGAAAGCCCTGCAAATAAAAATAAGGATTATTAAAAATACTGTTCTGAAGAAAAAAGATGCTTTAGAGTTAGTGTACATGTAAATATAAATATAATTTAACAAATAGTCCCCATATTCGCTCATTAGACAAATCATTTTTAAAATTGAAGCATGACTTACCCTCAACAACACAACAATAGAAACATGCACAGTGCTAAGGCATAAGGGTCTAAGCCAACACCCACAGAGTCAATGAGGCCAATCTGATCAATTTACAATCTTTGTATTAAAGTTCTTTACAAGAACTATATTATAACAATTCCACCAGACTATATCCCTTCACATAACACAAGAACTCTAGATCACTCAATAAATTAATAGGCAGCAGATTTAATAACAAAGAAAACAAAGTACTTCTTCATGCAACATATAGTTAACCCGTGGATGCTGGAAAGCCAAAAGTATAACCGGGTTCAAAAAAGAATTAGATAAGTTCATGGAGGGTAGGTCCATTGTAATGAGGTGGAGCAGTCTCATACCAGCACAGAGGGAGTTAACTCACCTTGTTCGGTTCCCCAAGACCCTCCCCTTCCCCCTCACAGAAAGTGTGGCGGCAGACAGGAAGTATAAGAACAGAGCTCTGCAGCTCAGTTGGAGCCAGATATTTTTCTCAGAAAGTCGCATTGCCCATGGAGCCCACAACCAGCTTGGTGGGTGACGACTTTCCTGAGCTAGCCTGGAGACAAAGCCAGCCACTACCCTGGAAGACTGAGGAACCCAAAGATGAAGCAGAGAATGAGCCTCTCATCAGGGTCCCTGGGAACCAGGAAACAGTGCCACAGAGCAGCCCAACCAGATGCCAGTAGGAAGCAGCCCAGGGGAATCAGACATTCATCCTGTTGTGTTGCCAGGAGGCAAGGCAGCAATCTAACATTTTCAAATAAATCTAGTGATGGGATCACCCATCCCTTCAAGGTCCCTGGGCTGGGACATGGTGGAGCAGGGTGGGCCCAGGTCCCCTTATCCTGGGCCCCACACTCAGTGCTGGATGAGCACTAACCCCTACATCCAAGAGGCCTGAGCTATTGCTCATTTAGTTGCCCTACTACAAGCCATGATGCTCACAGATCTGGTGTGGGTGCTGAGTTTCCAGCACTACCAAAGGAGGTGCCCTGACCCTGAGATGCAGGAATCTTACATCCATTAATGGCTATTAGCCAAGATGGTCAGGGACACAACCCCATGCTCCAGGTGTCCCTAAATCTCCAACTGCCAGAAGCTGGGACTGTACGATAAGAGATGGATCACTTGCAATTGACCTGTTCTGTTCATTCCCCCTGAAGCATCTGGCACTGGCCACTGTCAGAAGACAGGATACTGGGCTAAATGGACCATTGATCTGACCACTATGGTCGTTCTTATGTTCTTATACAACTATGAGTTGAGAAGTTGGCAATGATATTTACTGTGTCCAAAAGTATATTATTAGACTGTTTGCATTTCCAATACAAGCTGATTGTGCAAGGATCTAATCCTATTTGTGCTATCTACCTTCCATACACTTTTGGAGCTATATATATAATAATTGATAATATTAATATTAGTCAAATAATTTTTAAAGAGGACTTATGCATATGACAAGTCAAACATTCAGATCAATCACCTCTAAGTCAATAAGACTTGCTTTTTTATTTAAGAGTATTCAAGCCCCAACCCCACAAATGGGATTACTCAAGTGGGTAAGTGTTTGCAGGATTTGAGTATAGAACAGTAGGGTGAGGGGGCCTGATTTTCCACTGCCTTCCTCCAGGTATAGTCATCTACCTCTGGGAAAAGCTAGTACAAAGAAAGTGTCAAATGCTACCACTGGTCTGAACAGAGAATTCTGATCTGATGCAATTTTACACCCACTTCATAGAAAAAAGAAAAATCTTGAAACTAAATACATGCAAAAGTGGGAGGAAGTGATACCAGAAGTGCAGGATGAGATTTCAGAGCTCTGCTTGTAAATTTATTTAATGTTTTTATAAAATACATGGCAAAGATAATTGAACAAATCTTCAGTTAGGATTATGGCTCCTGTCCTGCAAATCTATATGCATGCTTAGCTTTATGCAGATAGTAGTCCATTGACCCCATTGACAACATTCAGGTATCTAATGATAAGCTCATGCATAAAAGTGTTTGCAGGACTGAGACTAAGAAAATAGCAAGTTTAATGCTCTAAAACAAAACCATTTTTAGTTATCTGAGCACCACTGAGGAGCATCTGAGAAACCTCTTTACAAGAGAAAAACAATGCCCCAAAACAGCTTAAAAGATTTGTATGAAATTTAAAAGAAATCATTTGAGGAAGCTATAAGCACCTAAAAATAGGAGATTTGAATGGAAAATAATGTGGTGAGCAGGGCAGAACCTCTGAGCAAATGGGGGAATAGGAGCGGGAGGGAGGCAAGCTGTTCAGCCCTGGAGGGAGGGAAGGAGGCTCCAGGCTAGGGAACGGCATCCCAGTAATTCCTACTGCTGCTTCTATGGCAGTTACTATGTGGCTGGATCCCAGTGCCCCCACCTCCCCAAGTGCTGGTGCCCTATCCCGTCCCTTCCTACACACCATCCTGGCAGCTGGCACATGAGCTCCTGCCCCTTCCTGGACTAGGTGTCTCTGATGGGACCCACAGTGACTGTGGGGTGGGATTGGGCTATGCTGGGGAGTCCCACCCACTCTCTGATGGTAGGTTTGCCAACATCATATTTCAAAAATAATGAACTGTTTTCTTACCACCCCCGCCTCCTGCCTCGTCTCACTATTATCATTATATCATCGTCATTATTAATGAATTAATTAATAATATGCAGTATGCGCCTACATTTACCAGTTGTATTTCTTGCTGCTTTTTGCAACACAGAAATTCCCAATCTTGTTGTACAAAGATGAAGAAATCTTTGCAGGATAACTGGAAGTTTATGCAAATTTGGAGTTCACTTTTAAATAAATCTACAATTCATCTGTTTCGTACGTCAGACCATTTATTCCCCATTAATGAAAAAATCTTCTCTACAGATGCATTTGATTCTGGCACACTAAATACAAACACAATTTGGAACAAGTTTCTCAAGTTTTCTTTTCCACACTTCTGAAACACATACACCCATTTTTCATTGATCGATTTAGAAATGTCATTTCTTGATGTTTTGATCACATCTTGACTAGTGCAGAATTCCTCATAGCGCTGGTCCATGTTTACAATTTCCCTCATTTTGATTGCGCCTGTTATATCCTCAAGATCTGAGAAACTAAGCTTCTTGTAGAGGCTAATGTGTTTCAGCTTCATCACTGCATTGTCAGTAGAGAAATCAAACCATTTATCGCTGTACAAAAGCACAGAGTCATAAAACTTAATGAAGTCTTCTTTAACTTTGCGTTTTATTGTGGGAGTAGCTTTTCCATCAGTTGTTTGGCTTAGAATTCAAAAAAAACCCAATCCTGTTTCAGACTTAGCACCTTCAATTTAAATCGGCACATCTCTGCGTACATGTCAGTAATGCATAACTTTGACTCCTCCAACTTCCTCATAAATACATCAAAGACACAAGCCACATTGTGGGAAAAATGTTCTTTAACGCTACTGGACAAGACTCCCCTCGTGACTTGAAGTAGACTGTAATTGCTGGCCAGTTTCTCAAAAAATCAATCAACTGATGAGTTAAGGAGTAGCCAACTTATATTCACATGTTGCAGTACTTCTTTCTATTCAATGTCAACAAACAAAAAAACGTCAGAGTTCTTTTCTGTATATCGCGACATAGAAAAATGGTTGTAAATTTTCAACACAATTGTTTCTATGTCAACCAACAGCTGATCACTCGTATGTTTGCAAGTATTGAGGACTATGTGTGCAGGGCATTTCGCCTTCAAAATGCAGTCAGTTTCAGTACAGAACAACTTATACACCGAACTGTGTTTGCCATAGTTCACATTTGCATTATCAGCAGAGTATGCAGTAAGACAATTAACATTAAGATGGTGTTTCTCTGGGCAGTTCGTTATAGCATGATGAATGCCTTTTGCAGATTCATCACTGTCTTCATAGAAATCAAGCAGCTTGCACTGAATGCCATCTGATACGGTGAAATATTGTAGGCACATTGGAAATATCTTCCTGTTCCCCTTATTTAAAGCATCAGTCACCACGGAGAAATACACATGCTGTTCTAGTGGCAATGGTAATAAATCCCATAAACAATCCCTCACAGACTTTGGGGCCAAAATATTGGTCACTAATAGCTCTGCTTTGGTTCGTCCACAACGCAATTGGTTTGCAATATTTGAATCACAAAACTTGATTTGAATCACTGGCAAGCTTATTATCACAGTCCTTGCTGTTGTAACATAGGTTATGTTTAACTGTGCGGTAAACTGTTGCAATTTCCCATGCTGTGATTCGACTTTCAGTGTTTGAAGAGAGCAAAGAATTTGCTAATATTTGTCATACCTTTGCCCTGTGTGTTTTTCTTACGTTCATTGGCTACTGCGTGCTGCTTCAGGTCAGTTTCACCTCCATGCCCTAGAGTGAATTCACACCAGCACAAAGTACAAAAGGCCCAGTTGTATTTTATTTCCCACTGACTTTTATATCTACACAGTCTCTACATTTTTTTCTCTTTAAGTCTAACAGAACTGTCTGGTGTTCCCAGTACTTCACTCATAATTGCATTGAATGATTTCCTGACCATGTAAAAATGTGCTGCAGTTAATGTTAGCCACTAATAATATGATTTCCAAATATTAGCTCTGCTATAGCCAGAGGTTCCCAAACTATAGGTTGGGGTCTCCAAGGGCGGCATGATATGATTATCGGGGAGGCACAAAGACCTGATAGGGCCATGCTGAAAGCTAGAGGGGGCTTTGTCCAGCAGGGGAAGTGGACAGGTCTCTGCAGAGGTGTTCTCAGCTGCCAGGACCAGGCTCCCTGCCCATCTCATTCCCCTACTGCTGCAGCTGCAGCAGCCAGCCACCAACCAGAAGTTATGCTCCTCCGCTGGGGATGTTGGCAGAGACTCTGCGAGTGGGGAGGCTACACCCCAGAAGTACTGACCCCCTGCCAGACAGAGCCCCTTTCTGACTCTGGCCCTTCAGCACAGCTCCAGGGCACACAACCCTGTCCACTTGCCCTGCCTGCGGAGCCTTCGCAAGGAAAGCAGACAGGCTGCCTCAAGGGATGGAGCCAGCAGGCGGATCTGTCCAGCAGGGATCAGTACTCACAGGTGCATCTTTCCACTTCCCACCTGATCCTGGTCCCAGAGCACGATCCTGTCTACTTTCACTGCTCAGCACTAAATGGACAGAGTCCAGAGGAGAGTGGAAAGATGCACTCGTGAGTGCTGGCCCCCTGCTGTTGAAATACACAATAAAAGGCATCCTGTATAGTATGGGACAGGCAATTTTCTATTTAAATAATGGACGCCCCCTTGTAATATGGGACTGTTGGCAACCCTACATTGTGGCCATCCCTATCTCATGCACCACTGTGGCCACTCCAGCCCCTCCTCTGGGTCCCACTCTCGTCTTTGCCCCTCATCCCACCAACACACATGTGCATAACATAGCTAGTGCCTACTCTTGCTTCCACAAGGTATTGGGGGGGGGGCAGAATCCATTGGGGAGGCAGAAAATAGATCCGTCCCCCCAATATTTCCATTGCAGGGGCACACCATGTTGTAGTGCCATTAGGGTTTGGCCCAGACACCCCTCTGTCATGATTGGATTTGCAACATGGCACACAGGGTCACAGCACCACTTGACCCTGTGCAGTATGTCACAACACCCTGAGCAGGGAGTTGGACCCAGCCCCACCAGACAGGAGCCGCTGCTACTGGATGAGTCTGAGGCAAGCTTACTCTCAAGACCTGTATGAAAAAGGTGCCACACATACACCTAAAGGGTATTGTGGTGGGTGGGGGGGAGGCAGCTCCACTACTGGCTTGAGGTAGGTCATCACCTTTGCCATGGCAGTGTGTCAAAAGTGAACCATAAAACCAGATATGCCCCGAATGGTGGTGTTTCAGCTACACTTGCATCAATAATAAAGAGAAACAGGTGGCCACGAATTTTCATAGGTTAATAATTTACTCAAAATTTCTCACACACTGAACTTCTCACAAGTTTCTGTTGGCTATCCAGGGCCTACGCAGTGTCAATGACTTGCAAAGGCAGGTACCACCTTTACATAATACTTCAATGTCACCTAATAAAGAACATCTAAGGAAAAACAATCTTACTTCACACAATTGCTACACGGACTGGAATACTTCTTAGTCAAAATATTTCAAGTGACTGACATCACTGGGATTTGTGTCTGTCCCGGACCTTTGAAACCCAGGTCACGAGAGAATTAAATGAATGCACATATTGGAACATGTAAAATCTTATGTACAAAACCATGTCTACTGCCAGTAAAATCATTTCTACTTAGGGAGCATTTCTCAATAAGGAAACTGCTTAAACAATATCATCCAATTTCCGTATTTGTGTCTCCCAGCACAGTATAATCAGTAGAGAGGAAACTATTACTTTCTCTGAAATAATGCAATGCAATAGTAAACTTTAAAAAAGTAGAAATGAAACAAGTCATCCACTATAAAGTTCATGCTATAATTTTAGCTGCTGTTCCATATATCTATTTTTAATTCATTTCTTTACTGGACTCTGCAGCTCTATGTAGAAGGACAAGTTTCATTAATTGAAGTTCTGGATGTACTTGAAGAAATGCAACTGACTACCTGCAAAATTGACTCAAGCACGATAGGTGTAAAAATGAAGTGAGTGAGCTGAGAGGTTGGCTTCCTTGCTCAGAGTTCTCAGCAAGATGTTTAAGGCGACTGCTGTTCAAGGGCTGAGCAACTGCTCACTGGGGAAACAATCTCACTTGCTGCTGACAATCTTGCACATTACCACTCTGTTTCCAACCTCCCATTTTAGGGTCAGGCTATTGACAAGGCTGTGGTTAAGCGGCTCTGGAGACTTCCCTGACACCTGTCAATATTGCCCAAGAAACCATCACTAAAATAGTTAACTATTATCCATGATTTATGCTTCCTTTGGTGGGGGAGGGGGTTAAGATTATTGAGAAGATTATAGTGCAAAATCTTCCTGGTGAAATCCTGGCTCCACTGAAGTCAATAGCAAAAATCCCATTGACTTCAGTGGGGCCAAATTTTCATTCTCAGAGTAGTTAGATGCCTCAGATCTCCTATTAATGGCACTTAGATCACACAAACCATACAGTGATGATCATGTTATGGCCTTGAACCTTTGATGAGAACTATGCAGGTAGACCATTGACTTCAACAGGGTTCCCTACAGATGCAGAGCTCCTCAGACATGGAGCTCTTGCAGAAAATCCTTGGCTAATGAAACAGATTTTCACAAATATTAGACAGTTACAGTTAGCACTTGGTTGCAATTTCTGATTTTTATACATGATTTTTTTTAAATTATATGGGAGTTGGGTTTTTTTCCCCTTCATACTCATTTTGCCGAAGAGTCATAGAAACCATTTGCCAAAGAAGAACTCACACATGTTAACAAAGTTCATCCTCCACTTTCTATGGCTTTGTTTTCAGGAAATATCTAAACTGAAGCCAGTAAAAAAAAAACATTAATCCAGGAATCTGAATTCTACTTCCTCTTTCAAAAGCATTTTCTGAAAAAGGAAGTACCTGTGTTCTTATATCTATAAAATCACTGATTCATATCTGTCTTGGCAAAAAGCCTAAGCAGAATATACTTACACAATACAGAAACAGTTAGGGGGTTTCCTGGGTCTCTAGGGTTTCCCCCATTCATGCAATTGCCCTGTTGTAGCTAGACGTTATCTAAACAGATACAGCCAAATCCAGGCGCCTGAATAGAGAGTGTGAGGCCAATAGACTCCTTTTTAGCTAACACAGCAGGTTCTCAGAGAACTAAGGCTATGTTGACAAGTGAAACACCCTTTAGTTTTCTTTGTGGTAGGGAGGGAGCGCAGACGACAAAGCGGGATCAGGCGGAGAATGCTTCCAATTTTTGATGATTTATTTTTGAGTGAAACTGGCAGAGAAAAGAAGAGACAGAAATGTTCCCCATTTCCCTGAACGACCAGAGGAACTGGGCGCAAGAGAAGAAGAGCTGTGGCAGTAGAATGTGCCCGCTGACATGTGACAATAGAAGAGTTAAAGTAAGACTCAGGCTCAGATCCTCAAAGGTATTTAGGCTTCTGTCTTCTATTGAAATCAATGGAAGTCAGGAGCCTAAACACCTCTGAGGAGCTGGCCCTCAGTTTCATGTAAATTTGACCAGCTTTCTTTTGCCAGCAGATGTGTCCAGCTCACAGGTGAAGGTGGCATACTAGAATTCTTAGTGACTTAAGGTCAGTGGGATAGCTGTGTGTATGTCAGAGGCAGACTTCGAAACTTGTTAAAAATAATATTTTTTAAAAGATAATGGGCTTGATCTTGTGCCATTCTCTGGTCACTTTACATTGATCCATTAGTGTGGTGGCTTTCAACCTGTGGTCCACGACTCTTGGGGGTCTACAGACTATATCGAAGGGGTCCATAAAAGGTTGTCATTACCATAGAACAATGGTTTTCAACCTATGGTCTGTAGACCCCTGGGAGTCAGCTAACTATGTCTAAGATTTACAAAGAAGTCTGCACCCCCATTTGAAATTTTTTAGGTCTCTGCAAATAAAAGAAGGTTGAAAACCTGCAATGCATTGGTGCAAACAGCCCTAAAGTCAGGTGGCCTGGACACAGAAGTTCTTTCATATATTGGCAGATCTTTGGGTGGAATAGAGCCACCATAGCAGTTATCACACTACTACCTCAATGCAGACTGTCCGTGCAAGGTGTGACCAGAAAAAAAAAGCTTCCCTCCATTCTGGCAATATTCAATTCCTATGACAGCCCTTTGGGGCAGCTTTACAGCAACCTCTGGGTTATTCTAAGTCTGCACACTGAACAAGTGCCGTGGTCCCAGAATGTGGGGAGCACAAAGGACATCTTTAAGTTTTCCCTTCCTCCCCAGAGCTGCACCAAAAGCTTCTCAGCTACAATTGACCTTGTTCTTTATATTGTAACTAGGTCTGTCAATTAATTAAAATTAATCACAATTAATCGCACTTTTAATCACGCTGTTAATAGAATGCCAATTGAAATTTATAAAAGCAGCAAAGAGTCCTGTGGCACCTTATAGACTAACAGACATTTGGCGCATGAGCTTTCATGGGTGAATACCCACTTCATTGGATGCATGTAGTGGAAATTTCCAGGGGCAAGTGTATACATATGCAAGAAAGAAGCAGGCTAGAGATAACGAGGTTAGTTCAATCAGGGAGGATGAGGCCCTCTTCTAGCAGTTGAGGTGTGAAAACCAAGGGAGGAGAAACTGCTTTTGTAGTTGGCAAGCCATTCACAGTCTTTGTTTAATCCTGAACGATGTGTCAAATTTGCAGATAAACTGAAGCCAGCAGTTTCTCTTTGAAGTCTGGTCCTGAATTTTTTTGCTGCAGGATGGCTACCTTAAGATCTGCTATGTGTGCCAGGGAGATTGAAGTGTTTCTCCTACAGGTTTTTGCATATTGCCATTCCTAATATCTGATGTCTATTTATCCTTTTCTGTAGAGACTGTCCAGTTTGGCCGATGTACATAGCAGAGGGCATTGCTGGCATATGATGGCGTATATTACATTGATGACTTGCAGGTGAATGAACGTGATGTGTGGCTGTTCTGGTTAGGTCCTGAGATGGTGCGCTGGTGTAGATGCATGGATTGCATGCTCCAAAACATCTGTTAGTCTATAAGGGTGCCACAGACTCTTTGCTACTTTTCAGATCCAGACTAACACGGCTACCCTCTGATATTGAAATTTATTTACTATTTTGGATGTTTTTCTACATCAAATATATTGATTTAAATTACAATACAGAATACAAAGTGTACAGTACTCAGTTTATATTTACTTTGATTACAAATATTTGCACTGTAAAAATGACAAACAAAATAGTATTTTTCAGTTCACCTCATATAGGTACTGTAGTGCAATCTCTTTATCATGAAAGTTCAACTTACAAAGGTAGATTTTTTTTTGTTACATAACTGCACTCAAAAACAAAACAATGTAAAATTCAGGGCCTATAAGTCACTCAGTCCTACTCTCTATTCTGCCAATCGCAAAGAGAAACAAGTTTGTTTACATTGATGGGAGATAATACTGCTGGCTTCTTATTTACAATGTCACTGAAAGTGAGAACAGGCATTCACATGGCACTTTTGTACCGGCAGTGCAGGTATTTACATGCCAGATATTCTAAACATTTGTATATGTCTTCAAGCTTCGGCTACCATTCCAGAGGACATCCTTCCATGTTGATGACACACGTTAAAAAAGTAATGCATTAATTAAATTTTGACTGAACTCCTTGAGGGAGAATAGTAGGTCTCCAGCTCTGTTTTACCTGCATTCTGCCATGTATTTCATATTAGAGCAGTCTCAGATGATGACCCACTACATTCTGATCGTTTTAAGAACACTTTCACTGCAGATTTGACCAAATGGAAAGAAGGTATCAATGTGAGATTTCTAAAGATAGCTACAGCACTCAACCCAAGGTTTAAGAATCTGAAGTGCCTTCCAAAATCTGAGAGGGACAAGGTGTGGAGCATGCTTTCAGAAGACTTAAAAGAGCAACACTCTGGTGCAGAAACTACAGAAACCAAACAATCAAAAAAGAAAATCAACCTTTTGCTGGTGGCGTCTGACTCAGATGATGAAGTGAGCATGCAGCAGTCTGTACTGCTTTGGATCGTTATCGAGCAGAATCCATCATCAGCATGGACGCATGTCCTCTGGAATGGTGGTTGAAGATGAAGGGACATGTGAATATTTATCGCATCTGGTACGTAAATGTCTTGCAATGTTGGCTACAACAGTGCCATGAAAATGCCTGTTCTCACTTTCAGGTGACATTGTAAACAAGAAGCGGGCAGCATTATCTCCTGCAAATGTAAACAAACTTGTTTGTCTGAGTGACTGGCTGAGCAAGAAGTAGGACTCAGTGGACTTGTAGACTCTAAAGTTTTACATTGTTTTATTTTAAAATGTAGTGTTTTTTAACATAATTCTACATTTGTAACTTTAACTTTCATGAGAAAGAGATTGCACAAGACTTGCATGAAGTGAATTGAAAAATACTATTTCTTTTGTTTTTTATGGCACAAATATTTGTAATAAAAAATAAATATAAACTGAGCATTGTACACTTTGTATTCTGTGTTTTAATTGAAATCAATATATTTGAAAATGTAGAATACATACAAAATATTTAAATAAATTGTATTCTATTATTTAACAGTGTGATTAATTGTGCAATTAATTGTGATGAATTTTTTTAATCTCACAATTAATCGTGATTAAATTTTTTAATTCTTTGACAGCCTGACATAACCAAAAATGAGAAAAACCACCACACAAATCTCTCCTGGGGCTGAGAAGAATGATCATGAGCCTGCTCCTTTCCCCCATGACCTCCACTACGGATGCTCCCACAGTACTGCTGTACTGTGTGTAGTGTAATACTTTCCTCTAAATACTACTGCAGCTGTGTGCATTCTAAGAGGAGGAGTGCTTGTGAAAGAGTATAAAAGTACAGTAATTATACCTCTGGCACTTCTTTGTTGTGCTGCATATTCATTACACAAATGAAACACTAGTCAAAGCAATTTTGCTTTCAGGCATCACACCCAGAAGGGATATTTTCCCCCTTGTGTTTTTTTCAAACGCACTGAATATATATGTTTGTGTTGATGATATTGTGATACAAACACAAAAAGGGCACTGATAACAGACACTGTCTCTTAAATTCAGATAGAGTGGTGCTGATTTAGAGTGAAGATCTGGACTGTTGTATTGTGCCCATCGCTGTTGATGGGACAGAGGTTTGGGGACAGAGGTTTGTCTGCAGTGACAGCATGTTTCAACCTCCTTTTCTAAACATTTAAGGAAACCTGACACCAGTAATGACAGGCAGAACAGAATCATATACTATGCACAAAATCCAGTCAAAAAGTTCTTAATTGGCCAGATACTCAGCTGATGTAAATCAGTCTCACTCCATATCTGGAATGTCAAAAAATATTACCAGCTCAACTATTTGAAAGGCACAACTACCCTATCTAAGCAACATTTTCATCAGCATTGCTTGTATACTGATGAGACCAGTGCACTTTATTACGGCATTACGGGCTATTTCAATTTGTTACTTTCCACTATGAGCAGGGGCAGCTCCAGGCTCCAGCACGCCAAGCGCGTGCTTGGGGCGGCAAGCAGCAGGGGGCACTCTGCCAGTGCCGCGAGGGCAGCAGGCTGGCTGCCTTCCACGGCTTGCCTGCGGAGGGTCCGCTGGTCCCAGGACCAGCGGACCCTCCACAGGCAAACAGCCGGAGGCAGCCTGCCTGCCGTGCTTGGGGTGGCAAAATCCCTAGAGCCGCCCCTATGAGTCACTGAAATTGTCTCATATGGAAGTATCTAGTACTCTGATGTTACAACCATCTCTGTACTACACAAATGGACACCAAGCACTACTATACAGTACAATTTGGCCTTTGTAAAAACCAAACATCATGTTGTTTTCACTTGTGCTTCTATAGATGATTAAGTGTTGAATCCAAAGACCACTGACGTCAGTGGAATTCTTTCTTTGGATCAGGCCCCAAATGCAGAACTAGCTTTTTGCCTCTGTGACTTTAACTGAGCTGTGAGAACACTGTTACTAATGGCATTTCCGAGGCAAATTCTGTATGTGCATTTAGTATTGCACCAGCAGTGGCTGGTAGATCGTGACATGTTAATCGCAACACCAAAGTTTGCAATCAGTTGTAAACTGAGATTAACTCAGCTCCAGGCCTTTAGACTATAACCCGGAATGGAAAGCAAACTTTAATATTTTCCCTATATTTTTGTGAACCTAAAACCTGTATTAAGACAAATTATTATTAAGTCAATTAAACAGTGGGTGACTTCAGAGAGAAGAACATGGTAAATTCAGGAAGTTAGAGATGGTGAAATGGATGAGCACTCTAGGGATTTATGTTTGGAGACCTAACTTCAAACCCTCTATTCACCAGGGAAAATGAATTTGCTGAGCTCATCCCAAATCTGCTGGTGCTTATCACAAAACCACACCTAAATTTGGCACTGCAAAGCACAGTTGACAATTTCTCAACATACATACCAGGGATGCTGCATGTCAGGGCTGAGATACATTGGCAGAGCTATGCAGGGAAATTTGCATAGCAAATGCATACACTATTCATGGTTCAATATTATAGATCTTCTGAGCCCCCAAACGGAAAAATATTACCTGACTTATATAACCCTTGAACCATCACTTACTACTACAATTCTTTCTACTAGGAACTGCACTAAAGTATTGGATTTGTTTTTCCCCTGAAGTGCTTTTACAAACTAAACACTATTCAAGATTATTAAAGACAAGATTGCCACTTCCTTTTACGTTGCTCCACAGGGAAATAGAAACGGTGTGTAAGCATGTGGCTTGCCAAGAGTGCTGATCCAGAAGTGGGCTGAGCAGGACTACTACTCCCCACCATGTGCAAATGGCCAGAGAAGGAGTGGAGCCAGCATGATGGGGAAGTAATCTACATTCTGTGTAGACCTACAGTAAATTACTTCCACCCAGGAACGAGGAAGGAGGTGCAACTTTTTGAAGCACAGCTCCTTCCCAGGGCTGTTCCTAGGGTGTGATAACAAACACAAGAAGTAAAATGTCAGACTAATCCTAAGAGCAAGATTCTGCCTCTCTTACTTATGTTGAGTGGTAATTTACTCTGCATTAATCTAGGGTGACCAGACAGCAAATGTGAAAAATTGGGATGGGGGTGAGAGCTAATAGGAGCCTATATAAGAAAAAGACCCAAAAATCAGCACTGTCCCTATAAAATAGAGACATCTGGTCACACTAATTTAATCCCATTGGCTTTGCTTGTGGCTGCACTTTAAATCTATTGGGAAGCTAATGCTTGTGCAGAAGGTGGCAGCCAACTTGTCAAGCAAATGTCCTGCTAATAGCTATTCAAACAGTGTTTCCTGCTCTGAGCTGGCTGCCTGTGGATTTCCAGGTGGAGTATGATTTTGATCTCTAAAAATGATCTACAGAGGCAATTTGAGCTAGACCCATCTCAGTCCGACAGGGTTTCTGCAGAATATTCTCCATATTGGTCTCTTTTGTTAGGAATATACTCTCTCCTTGCTCCACATCACCCTGCATTTGTTGACCTTCATGGCACACAGCAAGGCACTCTCTCCAAGAAAGCTCTTAAAGAAGTGAGTATCACTTAAGGGACAGGCAGAGAGAAAGTGGAGAATTTGTCTTATATTTGTTTCATGGTTACTTGTTGATTAGTATCTTGTTTGTGGGGCTGCTGGTTATTTTTCTTCTTGACACATTCATCTTTTGTATTTTAATTCAGTGTCATAGGTGCCTTGAGCATTAAGATTGGTGCCTCATTGTTATTTTAAACATCCAGATAAATACACAACAGGCAACTGCTCAACATAAGGGAGGCTCTAAATATCAAGGTTGGGTGAATGCCCCACTATTCCGTTTTAGTGTGTATGTGGAACCACTGGTTCTACCCAACAGATGACATTTAGGACTACTAGAAAGATCTGTTGTGAAAATAATTGAGCTAAAAGCTGAAGAGACATAGGTCACATGAATTGGAGTCTAAATCTACCTCTTGATTAGCTAGAATGTTTCAGTGACCATTTAAAACCTTCCTCTGCCTCCTACCTCTGAACACAAAGCTTGTGGTGATATATGTTCTTTTGAATATGCGAATTTTCTCAGTTACTATTCAGAAATATTTTACAAAATGCAGTTCACCTACTGCTTGGGTAAAACAAGGAAGCAATGAATGCACAGTAGGATATAATGAGAAATACTAAAACAAAGGCTATAAAATGCATAAAAGTTTCAAAATGGAGATGTTAAAATTAAAAACTGTTGCAAATAATGAATTGAGTCTGGAGAAAGACATAACTGCAATAACAGGAGGGAGAACAGCAGATCAGGGAGGGGAAGAAACTGGAAAAAAATCAAGGAAGTTTGCATGTTTAGGGATGAAAGGGGAAAACAAAATTGAAGAGAGTATAAGGTATTTAGTGAAATTAATTCTACTTCCTCAATGTTTTTCCAAGAGAAGACAATGAATGTACAGACAGCGCTGTGTAATATTGCCCATGTGATTCATACTTCCTGAAAGAAGGAAGGCAAGTAGGGGCAACTCCAAATAATCAGTTTTCGACAACTAGTTTATCACAGAGAGTTCAAGGCAACTAGGCAGAAACCTTTTCCTTCAAGTTAGACAATTGCAGATCATTTGCAGAGTATGAATTAAGCTCTAGATGATTAAGGGGACTGAGAGGATTTTTTGTTGTTTTTAACCATGCATATCTTGAGTGAGTATGTCTCATACACAGCTCAAAGGGTGAATACTATGGCCTATATGCTGAAAGGTGAGACGATAATCAGCCAGATCCTCAACCCTCTTCTGTCTGCCTTGAAATGTTCCAGCAGCATGAAGGAGACTTAAATATGGCTTGAATGACCGTCTCATCATTCTACTCTAAGGATACGCCCAGATGATCCATGAAGATGACTTTCCAGTCCCTTTTAAATCCCTCTTCAGAGAGGATAAGAGAATTTGGCCTAATGGATTCACACTGGTGTAAATCTAAGGTCAGAACCATAAACTCATAATCTCAATAGACTGGTTAAATGGAATGTTCCAACACACATTATTGTATCAGCTCAGTGATCAGTCTTAGCCACAAAGTTCCAACCCAGTTTGGAACTTCCTCAGCATTCCAGGGCATATGTTTTAGCCATAACTTTATGTAAGTACAATGTACTCAATTATGGAGAGACTATAGGTTTTTTTTCATATTTAAAGCCTTGATTCTGCAATTAGATACACACGAGCAGACAGCTGAGTCCACCCAGCATCACTGAAGTTTCCATCAGTGAAGAGGATCAAGGGCAAAAACTTACAAATTTTCCAACAAGACTGTTTTCCAACAGAAAATCACACACACACAGAAATCCATATTCATAAAAAAAATTGGGGTTTTGTCAAAAATCAAAACCTTAAAATATTTTAAATTTTTTGACAAAAGCTGGGAAAATGCTGAGAAAAAAACACAATAATTTTCCATCCAGTCCTAATACTAAAAGATATTATTTTTCTCAAAGCTGATGTATAACATTGGGTGCAAGCTCTTTTGACATGAACAGCTCTATGTGTGATTGCCTGTGCTGGAGAGTACATGCCCTTAAAGACAGGTTCCTGGTCCTGCACTGCCTGGACCCTAGTAGCATGGCATCCTGGGACTTGTAGTTCCCAGAGATAAGTGACTTTCAAGGAAGCGACATCCCCCCTTTGATTTCCCTGTTGACATCAGGGATTGAATTTTGTCTTAATCCATTGAGGACTGCCAGCCTCAACATTTAAAACTCATGAGTCAGACTTCACAAAATCTTGAAACTGGTCCTAAAATCAAGAGAGGTGTTTTTTGGCTTGTCTTCTGATTTTTGAAACCCACTCCCCACCTCCAATGTGCATGTATGAAAGCATTACAGAGTTACTGATGCTTACAAATGTATAGAATCAAGCTATTCTGACCCCCATTGCAGCAGCTCCAGCTAGAAGACACAACTGAGATCAAATTACACCAATGTGTATAATGCTCAGCATTGTCAACCTCAAGAGATCAAAAACCATGAGTCAGAACCCTCAAAATTATGAGACTGGCCCAAAAAGCATGAACTTTTTTTTTTTTTAAAAATAAAGCTTTATTGTGAGGGTTTTTTGGTCTTAAGATTTTTGAACTCCCCCTCCCCATCTCCAGTATGTGTGTGCAACTGTTAGTGTCACTCACTATCCCAAAAGCATTAGGTAAGGTGGTTTTTGACCCTGCTGCAAGAGCTCTCACCCCCACATCTGTCCATTCCCTAACCAGCAATTAATCCTGTTCCCCCAGATCCCCCTTCATTTCTGTCCCCACTCAGCCTCCTCATCAGTTCAGCCTCTCCTGCCCCCATCAACTCCACCCCCCATCGGTCCAGCCCCCACCAGCAGTTCTACTCGCAAGCCCCAATCCCCATCAGCTCAGCTCCCACCAGGCCCCACCCTCAGTTCAGCTCCTCACTAGGGTTGGCATCATTGTATTTCAAAAATACTAGACAAGCCTCAGATGTCCCCAGTCTTGACTTGAGCCTTTAGGGGCAAGTCCCTTCTTCTCCCCATCTCTCCTAGGGGTTCTTTCTCCCCAGGTCTGGGTGCTGTGCCTGGCAGCCACTGCAGCTCCTGTTTATGTTCCACGCAGATGCCAGGAGCTGAGTCAGAACCTCTGGCATGACGGAGGGAAAGCTGGGTCAAATTTGAGTGATATCGCAACCCTGTGCACAAGGTCACAACATCATTCAAATTTGGTCTAGCTACCCCTCCATCAGCAACGCCACTCAAATTTTGTCCAGCTGCCTCTCCATCTGGCATGGAGGGGTGGCCAAGCCAAATATCAGTGGTGTTGCGACCCTGTGCACCAGGTTGAAATACAGGATAAAAGGCACCCTATACTGATTTAGCAAGGGTCAGGCACTTTTTTATTTAAATAAGGGACATCCCTTATACCAAAGGACTGTTGGCAAGCTTCCATCCCATCTCCATCAGCCTCCAGCCCACTCAGTTTTGCCTCACCACTGTTCCTCATGGAGTTCTCCATCCCCTTCTCCTAGGCCTGGGGGTGCTGCAGCACCGTCACCTCTTCCTCTTTCCCAAGCAAGGAAGAGCAGCTCCAGGAGCTCTTCACCACGCTCTGGCTAGGGGAAGGTGACCCAGGCGACCCACTGGGATGCTGGGCTTGGGGGGCACCGGGCTCAGGGTGCTGTTTTTGTTGTTAGCAACACTTCCTAAAATGGATCCTGCTCATGCTGCCAGTCACAGTCGCGAGTGGTGAGTGCAGCTTTTCAAAGCTCAGGCTCATTAAAACATCAACGATGGCCAATTTCAGACTGACATTGCTTGCTATTTTGTCGCTTGAAAATGCCATTGGCCAATCTTTGGATCTCTCTGACACTGGGCTTCAGCTCATGAGGGCAAAGGAGAGAAAAGCGACCTTTTGAACTACAGGACTAGGGTTAATATTCTAAGGCTGTCACCTACTTTAACACTATTTAATACTGGTCCACCCAATGGTGGTGCACAGTTCAATTTCTTGATGTTGGTACATTTCTGTTATTCTTAAAATTAAAAAGTTTCTATAAGCTTAGAGGAAACATTTATTTTATTTGCATATATATAGCATGAATACAGTTTTACAGATCCTAGTGTGCAAATTTATCATCTTATATGACAGGGATGAATCACAGATGCAAATCATGCATAAAAGTCATGAAATGGACTACAAATGCAATAAAAATAAGATATTCAAAAGTTTAATAAATGGAGGGGGAGTGCCAAAGATGCTCCTCGCCTGAGGCACCATTTGGCCTGGGGTTGGCCCTGACTCTGGCTGTTCCCAAGCTGGATGCTGCAGGGGAGTAAGCACTGTTCCATCCAGGTTCTCACAGGAGGGGAGAGGGCAGGGCTGTCATGAGCTGCTGGGTTCTTTGCTCACCATCCTCCTCCTTCTTCCATGAGAACAGCAAGCAGAAGAGAGAGATTTTGTCAGCTTCCAGCAGGGCTGAACTTCACTAGGAGGCTGAAGCTTCTTGTATCATCACAAAGTGGGCTGCAGAACCCTCTGAAATCCCATCACTCCCGAAAACATCATGAGAGTTGTCAATGCTGCCTGTCACCTGATGGAGCACAACTTCCACCTTCGCCCAAAATCGACAAACAATTAATTCTACCCCAACTCCGAGATGCCCAGCCCCACATCAATTAATTTGTATGCCCAGCACCCAGTCCCACATGAACTCTGCCCACTCACCCCAAGACATACATCAATTCTGTGCCCAGCCCCACATCTCCCTTTTGCCACCAGTGCACCGCTGCACCTCTTGCAGCTGTTGAGATTCATCACCTCCAAAGTCTTCCCAGCTTCCAGGGACAGCTGGGGGGACAGCTCTTCTCCTCCTTCTCAGGTCGGAGAGGTTGCAAGATAAAGGACGGGCAGGGAGAGAAGCAGGGAGCAGTTAACTCATTTTTCACAAGAGGGGTAAGAGCAACTGAGCAGCCCTCAGCTTCTGGGCTCTTTCTGCTCCTTCCTCTCCCCTACTGCAAAAATGGTATCAGCTGCTCCATCTCCCTCTCCCTGCCCAAATACCTCTCTCAATTCCTGGGAAGGAGGGGAGAGTTCTGTCTGCCTTCTGCAGCAGCTGTGATTGACTGTTTTTCCCCAGGCAGCAGGGAAATGGGAAAGACAAAAAATCAGCGCTGCTGAGAAAGGCTGGAAATGTTGTGAAGGTTAGAACTTCTCATGTTGTCATCACCAGACTGCTGTAGCAAATGCCAAACTCCTACTACTCCTGATGAAATTGGGACAGCTGACAACAGCGCCTGAGGAAGAGGTAGGGATATGGCTAGCAAGCAGGGCCAGCTTTAGGAAATGCGGGGCCCAATTTGAACATTTTCGGTGAGGCCCTGGCAGGAATGACACCAAAAAAAAAAATGTAAAAAAAGCCTTTAATTTCTTAGCAACCAGTTCCCTATAAAAAATTCTGATTTAAGGGATGTGCCACAGTATGTATTTTTTGTACCAATAGGGTTACTATACATCCATATTTTCCTCCCAGATGGCGATTTAAGAACCAAAAAGACTGACATGTCCGAGAAAATATGGATGTATGTTAACCCTACCTAAAGTTCTTTTTTTAAAAAGATGGGCCTGAACTAGAAATGAGCTCCGTTTCACATGTGTGGGTCCCCGCCACTTCCAGGGGGTGTGTTAGTGTGACCAGATGTCCTGATTTTATAGGGACAATCCCGATTTTTGGGTATTTTTCTTCGATAGGTTCCTATTGCCCCCCACCCCCTGTCCTGATTTTTCACATTTGCTGTCTGGTCATCCTAGTGTGTATGTGTGTGTATATGTTTTGCAGTTGTCCCTGACTGAAACCCTCAGCATCTAGTTTCAGAGCGCGGATATACAGACTTGGACTCATGCTATGGAGCTGAAAACAGCCATGCAGACATTCAA
>NC_133769.1:40557468-40575654 GCF_003597395.2 Chelonoidis abingdonii
AGGGAGTGCGGGACTGGCTGGCTTCAGGCAGGGGTGTGTGGCAGGGGTTGGCTGGAGACAGGGCATGGGGTGCGGAGCTGGTGCGGGCAGGGCACGGGGTGCGGCAGAGGCTGGCTGGAGACGGGCTGGCTGCGGACAGGGGGTGTGGGGCTGGCTGGAGATAGGGACTGAGTCCAGGCAGGGCAGGGGGTGCGGGGCTGGCTGGAGATAGGGGCTGGGTACAGGCATGGCAAGGGGTGTGGGGCTGGCTAGAGACAGGGGAGTGTGGGCGGGCTGGTTGGCTTCAGACAGGGCCACAAGGGGGTGCAGCATGGGTTGGCAGAGCTGAAGACGGAGGAGTGTGGGACTGGCTGGCTTCAGGCAGGGGGGGGTGCGGCAGGAATTGGCTGGAGACAGGGCAGGGGGTGCAGAGCTGGTGCGGGCAGGGCAGGGGGTGCAGGGCTCGTGCGAGAAGGGCAGAGGGTGTGGCAGGGGCTGGCTGGAGACGGGCTGGCTGCGGGCAGGGGGTGCAGGGCTGGCTGCAGACAGGGGCTTGTGCAGGCAGGGCGGGGGGTGCGGGGCTGCCTGGATACAGGCTGGCTGCGGGCAGGGGGTGCAGGGCTGGCTGCAGACAGGGGCTGGTGCAGGCAGGGCAGGGGGTGTGGGGCTGGTGTGGCCAGAGGGTGCAGCAGGGGCTGGCTGTGGGCAGGGGGTGCAGGTACAGGGGGTACAGCCCACCCTGTATGGTGAGTGTCCCCTCCTCCTCCCTTCCCTACCGGGGTAGCAGCAGCAGCCCAGGGCTTGGGGGCTCTTTAAAGAGCCGAGGGCTCCCCTGCTTCCACCGCCCCGGCCCTGTAAATAGCCGATGGAGCCCTGGGGAAGCGGTAAGGCTCCGGGGGCTATTTAAAGGACCAGGACAGCAGAGGCAGCTGGAGCCCCCTGCTATCCCAGGGGCTATTTAAATGGCCAAGGGCTCCCTGGCTTCTACTGCCCCAGCCCTTTAAATAGCCGCAGAAGCCCTGGGGAAGTGGCGGGGCTCCAGCGGCTATTTAAAGGGCCAGAGCGATAGAAGCAAGGGGAGCCCTGGACTTTTTAAATAGCCCCCAGAGCCCCACAGCCCTACCCCAGGGCTCCAGCAGTGGGGCTCTGCTGGCAATTTAAAGGGCCTGGGGCTCTGGCTGGGAGCCCCAGGCCTTTTAAATTGCCCCCTGGAGAAGCCCCCAGGCCTTTTAAATTGCCCCCTGGAGAAGCCGGGCCACCCCAGTACAACGCACCGTCTCTTGCTGGTATGCCGTACTGGGGCTTGGGCGTGGGCCCTGTTAGAGGCAGGGCCCGATTCAGGAGAATTGGTTAAATTGGCCTAACGCCGGCCCTGCAGCCAAGCATATGGCCAAAACTCAGAATTGGGCCTTCTGTTTGCTCACTGGGTTTTCTTGCACTCTGGTGGCTGGACCAGCCAGTTCATTACATTGAGGCTCCACTACCTGGAAGGAGTAGAGGCCCAGGTCAGTGCACAATGAGGCTGGAAGGATAATATTGATCTATGTGGCTCAGTGAGGACAAAGATTGTTTCACTGGACTATCTTGGACCCTAGAAGAGGTAGATTTTTATGATATGGCCAGAGAACCAAGTCACCTAAGCCCACTAAACTTCAAAACACCGAGCTGACAGACAGAAATGATGAGTCACCACAAGAAAGGAAATCAAGGAAACTAACACGAACCACTGAGGTAAGGTGTGTCTAGTACAATAACCCATTTTGACTGAGCACCATATATATGGATCTTTGGTCAGTGAATAATAATACTTAACACTTACTTAGCACTTTCCAGCTGTACATCTCAAAGCAAGGTGCGTCAGTCATCATATCCTTTTATTACAAATGTGGAAAGTCGGCCCCCGAGAGGCACGGTGACTTGTCCACAGCCACATAAGTGAGTAGTAGTGCTGGGAACTGATCCCAGGCCTTCATACTCCTAATCCACTGTCCCATTTCCTGGACCATGCTGCATCCCAGCAGATTTCACCAGAGAAAGTATTTTAAGTGAAATGACTCCTCCAAATATCAGACTTTACACACAAAAAAGAATGCACCGAATAATCCCCATATTCCTTTCATTTCATGCTGCCATAAGTCTCCCCACATAAAACTATGCCTCTGATTTCTGGTCTACATTTTTAATGTCTAAGATTAATTTTCAAAAGTGTAGATTTTTGTTAGAGAACAAGTGAACTCTCAGGGAACGTAATTCTTTATGTATGTTACCCTCACGTCTCGTTTCCATTCCTTTTAATGATTAGGGAGTTTAAAGGCTTTTTTTTAAAATGTTGATTACTTACTGTAGCAAACAATGGAGTTATGCCAATTTATACCATGTGAAGGTCTGGCTTGAGGGCTGTATTATGGTATTTGTACAACACTGATTTGATTAGAGGGGCTGATCCATGGTGTTCCAGGAAGGCACACAGTGTTACCAAAGTGAACTTTGCATGAAGTTAACAGGCTGTAGCAGTATCAGATAAATAAAGAACTCACTCCTGATTCATTGGCTATCACTTAATCTTTATTATTGCAGGGAAATCCCAGAGTGGAATTTAAAGCTTCCTCCTTTATCCCTTCTCCCTGTGAACTTTGGACACATCACTGCAACTCACTTAAGACAACACAAACATGATTTTAAAATTTTCAGTTTTTAGTATCTTTTTAATGTAACGTTCCTGATTCTTACCAGCTGTGGAGCAGAATTTGGCAAAAATCTAATTCTCTGTGTGCAGTTTACAGGCGGTGTCCATTGCAAGATTACTGAGGAGTGGACACAATTACAATCATAGTCTGGGATTCCCCTATGACTTTCACAGTTGAAGCATATTAGATAACAATATGAGCGATTATCATACACATGCAGGGCAAGGCCATCATGTTTATCCTTTAAGTGCCAGAAGGTCATGTGAACTGAGAAACCGAACTATTTTAAACAAGTGAGGAAAGAGCAATCATAATATACTACAAAAGTCTACTAGTTCCTTTGTCTAGCACGAAGCCCACAGCTGAATATTTGCATGATTTTTTAAGAGTTCATGTAACTATAATTACTCTGCATAAACCTAGGATGCCAGGAGTGTGCCAGGTTTACTATGTCTCAGAGGCAAGCACTGTAGTAGGTGCTTCAGCAGCTAGGCCTTGTAGGTGCTAACCCTGGTGGGACCCAATAACCACTCAGACACATGGCTCAGGGGAAGGACTGGCAGGAAAGGGGAAAGGCATAGGTGCTGGAACTATGGGTACGGGGGGTGCCGCAGCATCCCCTGACTTGAGGTGGTTTCCATTATACCCAAAGTTTTCAATTTGGTTCAATGGCTCTCAGTACCCCCACTACAAACATTGTTCCAGCACCCCTGGGGAAAGGTTGCAAATACTCCAAGAACACGGGCTTTAACAATTACAGTTCAAAGTGAGCAATCACAGTTCCTGTTTGGGTCCCTGTCTAGCCACTGGAGTTCCCCCATAAGTCCCACATAGATTTGCACCAGGCTGTGATGTCCGGCACTCATAGCCTGTTCCACATGCAGCTCTGCCCACAGTTCTTGAAACTGTCTGTTGTCATATGGCTCCCACTCCGAAACAGAACCTAGCCACTTCCTGCACAAGGACCTTTTCCCTTGCCTGGTCAGGGAAAAGGGATGTGTTGTGGTGAAGGGGCTGATGGGAAACACGGTCCCTGCTTAGTCCAGAGAAAGGGGCTGTACAGTGGGAAGGAGAGTACTGGGAGTTATAATCCCCTGCTGTGCAGATCTATCACATCGCATTTGAAGAATATGTAATGTCCTTTTAAATTTATATTTCTGGGATCCAGATGGCATACAGCATTTTAATATGACACAGTAATTATGAAATATGGAATATATCTAACAATGGGTGGTGCCTTATATCTATTGTAAATTGATAGTGATTAATTAAATGGTAATAAAATCAAAATCCTAAACTGCCATTTTGTGTATAGTGTATTTTCAGCATCACTTACCTCAAAACAGATAATTGTCGTATCCATCTTAATAAGTAAAAACAATACTTTGCTCTTTTGCCACTTCTCCCAAAGGATCTCAGAACAACTTAGAAATATTTCAAAGACATAGTCACACTGAAATCTAGTCATCTACCAAAACTACTGAAAAGTAGTTTCAGGTCTCTGAATCCCCCTGCCAATTTTTGTGGTTTTGCAATTGCATTTTCTTATTTTTAAAAAGCTTTTCACTTCCCTGTTGCTTGTGAAAGATCCACACAAACATCAGGGGAAGAAGCTATCCATCCCAGGGAAACAGTGAAACTAATCATAATAAGTGGTGTCAAATGCACATAGAGAAAAAAACAATGTTTTTCTGTAATCTTAGTTCTAGTCATCTTGGCAAATTGGTCAGTATTCAACAGGGTGAACGTCAATAAAGACAAGTGTTAAGTACTTCACTTAGGAAGGAAAAATCAAATGCACATCTACAAAATGGGGAATAACTGGTTAGGTAATAGTACTGCTGAAAAAGATCTGGGTGTTATAGTGGATCACAGATTTAATATGAGTCAACAATATGATGCAGCTGTGAAAAAAGCTAATATCATTTTGGGATGTATTAATCAGAGATTGGTATGTGACACACCGGAAGTCATTGTCCTGCTCTATGTGGCACTGGTGAGGCCTCAGCTGGCATATTGCATCCAGTTATGAGCACCACACTTTAGGAAATGTGGACAAATTAGAGAGTGTCCAAAAAGCAGAAAACCTGACCTAGGAGGAAAGGTTAAACAAGTTAGGCAGGTTTAATCTTGAGGGAAAAAAACTGAAGGAAGATCTGATAACAATCTTCAGATATGTTAAAGGCTCTTGTAAAGAAGGATGATGATCAATTGTTCTCCATGTCCACTGAAGGTAGGACAAGAAGTGATGGGCTTAATCTGCAGCAAGGGAGAATTAGGTTAGATATGAGAAAAAACTTTCTGACTATAAGGGTAGTTAAGCTCTGGAACAGGCTTCCAAGGGATGTCATGGAATCTCCATCTTTGAAGGTTTTTAAGAGCAGGCTTTACAAGCACCTGTCAGGGATATTCTAGGTTTACTTGGTCCAGCCTCAGCCCCGTGGCTGGACTTAATGACTTCTCAAAGTCCTTTCTGGCCCTGTATTTCCATGATTTTATGGATGCTACTTCTGACAATAGCAAGTTAAAAAAACGTTCAGACCGAAATGTGGATTTTTAATTAATGGTGTCTGATTAAGGGCCTGATCCTGAAAATTGCTAGCCTCAAAGGCCAAGGTCCACATGGCCTTTTTTAAATTGACTAGTTTGTGGAATAATTGGCAGCATGGGTGGCAGGTATAATAGGCCAGGGAAGGCATTGCCTTCACTGGCGCTGCCGCCGACCCGCTGCCAGACACCTGGACTGTGGTGGCTGTGACCCTTCCCCGAGGCCCCCACCGCCTCCTCCACTCCACCCCCCTATGCTGTCCCTGCTGCTCGCCACATCCCTCCTCCTTGGGACAGGGGAGTGAGGAGGGATGTGAAGAGCCAGCAGCTGGCGGACTGAGCAGGCTTGGCTGGGCACTGGGGCCGGTGGCTTGGCGAGGTGGTAGTGCCTTCAGGGGCAGGAGGAGCTGGTGCTAGGAGGACAGCAGTTCAACCTGGCCCAACTCTGGCTGGGGTATGGCGGCTCGGCCTTGCTCAGCACTGGGGGGGTCAGCAGCTCAGCCTGGCACTTGTGGGGGTGGATGGCAGCAGCAGCTCGGCCTGATGTGGCGGGGGCCAGTGGGCTGGGGTTCCTCCGGTCGTGAGGGGCCCTTAGAGTCAGGGCTTCTCATTTTACATGGTGGGAAGGGGGTTTCGAGGCTCTGGCGTGTGGTGGTGGGGGCAGGGTCTTGGGCGGAAAGCATGGGTTCACCTGCCACCCATAATTAGCAGCCATGTGCTGAACCTTGGGCCTGCTCATAAATTCAAGGGTGTATTCTATTCCCTGGTAAATGGCCCATGTAAAGCCGGTTTACTCAGGTTTCCACAGGAGGGAACTTGATCCCATTTAAGGCAATGCCAGTGAAAGTGTGTTTGGGACAGAAAAAACAATCAAATGAAAAGAGCAAGAGGATGTGATCTAAGAAGATGCTCAGGAAACTTTCTAACATTAGTCTGCATCCTCCAACAAAAATTCCTTGCAGCAAATTGAAAATGCTACATAAGCTTTATACTATAGGGGAAAGTCTGGGCCAATTTGTCCTAGTGGGATAATTATCTTTCACAGAAAGAAAAGATCTTTCTGTTGAAATTAATTGATGAATTCAGGATTCTACTAAATACAGCATAAAAATTACATCCAGAACATGTACACAGTCATATTTTTTAAGCATTTCAAGTTACCCTCCAGTTGGTTCTGTTATAGCAGAGTAAGCTATTTTAATATGCATAATTAACAAAAGCATACTGTATATTTTAAAAAAATATCCTAGCCTTCAGAATTAGAAAACTTTTGGATGATATTTTGAAGATGAAGTGCTATTATTATTCTGCACACTATGGATCTGATTCTTATATACACTCAGGCAGGGTAAAAGTCTTAAAGTGAGTGCAAAATAGTGTAATTTACACCCACTTTAAGGTATGTTTATTCTGCCAGAGAAGTGTAAACGAGCCTTAGTGTAAACGAAAATCAGGCCTCTCATATAATTTTAAAAATATGTTTATAGGCTTTAAATATATAAAACTTCATGAGCAAATGGACAAAATACAGCAAGGGGTTTTCTCTTTCCAGAACAATAAAACACAATGGTAAAATGATATTTAAGTACATAGAGATCATATATGATCTGAATTCATAAACACACAAAAATGTAAATACACCATTTTATTATTTTACTCTTAATAAAATATTTCATCTTTCAGGCATTTCTATGGTGCTCACCTCTTTAGTATTGATATATTCTACTGTATAGTCAGCATCTCAAAATGTAAAACAAACTACTGTGGCATATATTTAATATACATAAGCCTGTGCTTTGTAATATCTGTACAGTTCAGCCACATCGAAGCAGCTTTTTAGGATATGTCTCAATCCAACCCCTAAGGGCTTCACAATCCCATGACATTCTCAAGAAGAACATATAGCCAAACTGTTGTTTCATTCTATCAGTTCCACTTCTTAACAGCAGGCAAATATTTCATGTCAAACTTGTCTTCTATTAAGATTGAAAAATCACAGCATCCTTATTTTTTAATCTTTTTTAGTTTAAACTTTAAATAATAAGTTATTCAGTGATTTGTTTGATTAGTTTAAACTTAAATAATAAGTTATTCAGTGATTTGTTTGATTATTTCTATTATTAGTTTTCAGGACTCATCATAAATCAGACCATCTCTATACTGCCCCCATGTGGAAATATATGAAAACAATACAAAATTCAATTCCCTTAAAGAAATTACATGGCACATTCTCTCTTTGGGCACACATGTAACTCATTAAAATTAGGAGTTACATTTGCACCTCCTAGAAAAAAAGTTTTGTTCTTCATCTTCAAACTTTCCAATTCAGTACAAGTCAATGGGATTTGTGCTCCTAAGATATTTCGACACTTGAAAATTGCACCACTCTCAGTTCTTGTAAAACTCGCACAGTTATAGTAAGAACTTAATCCCCAAAATAATGGCCACAAATAAAATACTTTTTATTTCTGACCTCCAAATACATAAGAGATAAAAAATACCACCCTGGAAGTTGCTTTAAGATTAAGTTTCTTTCTGATGTATTCTTATGTACTGTCATCTTTGTCATATTGTATTATTTTACTCATTCCAAAATTACAGCAGTATAAAAGTGATGTCTAAGGAAGGCTTGAACATTTTGATTCCTGTTCTGATGCTATGAATACTCAAAGACAAACCACACAAATACAAATGTCATTTATAAATATTGTAGTGGCATATAAGTATTACATTCATAGATAGCAGCTACAAACAAATTATAGTTTACCTGAGAACATGACAGTCCACATTCTTCAATCCTGGGGATTATCTGGCAATCAGTAGTCCCCAAAATTATTACAAGAAGAATCTGAATATCAACTGCTAGCATCTTGAATGTAAAAAAAACAACCACCCCCACTCTTTGTTTTATCCTTTAGAAGTAGATCTTCTACTCTGACAACTCTCTCTCTCATGCCAAAACTTAAATACTGTGATATGAATGAGTCCCACCCACAGTACCTCTGAGCTAAGCTCCGCCTCCTCCTACAAGTCAACATTTCAAAGTATTTCTAATGGAGTGAAGTGTGCTGGTTGTCTATGAAGTAAGCTTTATTCACTTTATTCATTAAAAACTTACGTTCTTTAGTGAAAGCTAGTGAAATACACTTTCAGATCTGGATAACCACAGCAAACACTTTCCTTCTGGATTTCAGTATCTTACGTTTGAATGGGCCTTGGCAAATTTGTTCCTTTTAGAATATGTGTGTAAGTAAATATGATGTTTATGAAAATTAAGGACTAACATCAGCTACTGACAGACAGAATGTGGGATGACACTGTGCAAGGTCACTGTTAATGCAATGTCATCCTCACCTGCTACACCCTTTGCTATTCTATTCTTGAGTTTTCCATGAGAAGAGACTTCCAATGTGTAGAAATCAGAGAAAACAGGGTAGTTAGGCAATCCCTCCAACAGTCTGATTCCAAGCGATGTAGCACAATGGAGCAATAGCATCACAAGACTGACTTTTCCTTCCCTTCATTGGGAAATTCGAGACTTTTTTTCACCAAAGAAATCTGAGCTTCGAATTTACTGTAAGTACTATTTGCCCTTAGTAGAAACCTTTTGTTCTATGGTCTGTGTTCAACATTTCAGGTTTTACACAAAATTAGGGGGTGCATCCACTTTCCCAACTCTGAAAGCAGATCGTAGGTGAGTCATGATGCATAAATACTGTTGCAGTTTAACACAGGGTGCAGGAACGCCTTTCCAGGCACTGCCCTGCAGTGAGGGCAAGCTGCACCACCCTAGTGGGAGCTCGAGGAAGAATTGTGCCAAGGATTGGTGCAATGCCTCACTTGCACTCCTCAGTGCACAGGGAGGACACATCTGCTACTACACCTGTAGATGGGTTACCACATGTACACCCTTCCACAGCTGGTCAGCTCCATGACAGCAGAATGATGTCAGTCAGAACACATTCATTGCACCTCAATCTTGGAGTTGGGATTGTTGTGCAGGAGTATCAGATCTGCCTCCAGATGTCTCCCTAAACATCATAAAGCTTCATAAGGAATGCCTCCAGAGACTCCCATAGTCTGACAAAAGGCTGGCTTGGGGTACTTGAATAAGAAATCCTCAAAACATAAACCTGAGTCTGCTTTGATATCTGAGCACCAGGGCACTGTATCAGCATCATCTCTATCTGTGCAGACCCATCTTCCCTCTACACAAAGTCAGGGAGCTTTATCACTGAGGTATCCTGTATTGCTCCCCAGAGATGGAGGGGCTCTGCTGAGGGTCAAGTCCCAGGTATACTCTAAAGACTGGTGAGTGAAGTCAGTACTACTGTGTTCTGAGTAACCAGATCATGTACTGTCTCTGTAAGAGATGCACACATTGGCAGGAGGCACTGAGAGAATACCTGCTGCCTTCTAACTCACCAGTGATGAACCCCCCAGCTCCAGGCTTACCTAAAGGGGAGCTGCAGGGCAGAACAGGATTAGTTTCTGTGGGGAATCCAAGGAGAGAGGACTGCAAGAGGTCAATATCTTGGACAGAGTGGCTGCTAGCAGGGACCAGGGGAACTAGAGAGCACTCCTATTGGCTGTTGGATTTACAGGATAGATGCCCAGAGAAAAGGACAGAGAAGGTCCTGGGGCCATGGGGAAGTGGGCCAGGGAACGTAAGCAGCAGAGACAGAGGCTAATGGGGCACAGCAGGAGGCTGCGATCCGCAGGGTCCCTAGGCAGGGACCTCGAGTAGTAGGTGGGCCTGCATCCAACCCCACCACCATTCAGCACTGGGAAAATGGCTAGACTATAGAACTGAAATATTCCACCCTCAGAAGGGGAAAAACACAGATGGTGGCATGGGCAGAGAGTCAAGTCATGAAAAGGATGCTGTAGTAGTTGGACTGAGGTGAGTATGCAGATTGAGTTGCCAACCCTCCTGGTTTCACCAGGAGTCTTCTGGAATCAGGCCCTATCTCCTGGAGTTTACTGACACCAAACTAGGAGATTTTAGGTGCTAAAAGTCTGATGGCGCAGTGGGGCTAAGGCAGACTGGCCTCACACCACTCCCAGAAGTGGCCAGGATGTACCTGGGGGTCGGGGGGGGGAGGCCTCCACTCCCTGCCCCCGTCTCAAGTGCCAACTCTACAGCTCACATTGGCCTAGAACCACAGCCAATGGGAGCTGCAGGGGCGGAGCCTGCAGGCAGGGGCAGTGCGCAGAGACCCCTGACCCCCATGGCTAGGAGCCACTGCTAGAGGGATGTGCCAGTCACTTGGGAGCCGCCCAAGGTAAGCACTGCCCCACTCACCTCTTCCTGCACCTCGGCCCCCTGCGTCAGGCTAACGCCAGATCCCTCTCCCACACTTTGAAACCCTCAGCCCCACCCCCCAAGCCCAGATCCTGCACCCCTTCCTACACCTCAACCCCCTGCCACAGCCTGGTGAAAGTGAGTGAGGATGGGAGGAGAGCAAGTAATGGAGGGAGGGAAGGGGGCTGGAGTGAGTGGGAGGTGGGGCCTCGGAGAAGAAGCGTGGTTGCTGTCACGGGGGCGGGGGCAGGGCCTTGGGGAAGAGGCAGGACAGGAGGCGGGGAAATGGTGTTTGGGTTTGTGCAATTAGACAGTTGGTAACCCTCTCTGCAGATGCTGACGATGACAGGTGAAGCACCACCAGGAGAGGGAGCACTGGCTGAGCGAGATACTCCCCAAGACAACCAGCAGGAGGCACCACACTGGTGAGTTTTTCCCATGACAAGGCTGCTCCCCACTGAGACCTCTGGGGTTCCCTCTCCATCTTGGTTCAGAACAGAGATACTTATCTAGAGACCATCCATAGTGGTGTATCCTAGTCAGCTCCAAGGGAGTGGTAATATCTTTGACAATTACTACAGACCCTTGCATCAAAATCTGTGAGAGCAACCACAGATCCTTCTGTGCCAAGAAAGATGCCTGCTCCCCAGCATTTGGCACTTACGTCATGAGTTACTGGTCTCAACACTGGTACCCTGACGCCCTCCTCCCCTGTGTAGAAAGCCTCAGCACAACTTGTCAATGTCTTTCAAGACAAAATTGACTCATCATGTTCCCTCATCTGCTCAATCACCTGAATGGAAACAGGGTGAAGATTAGGATGACAGTGGCACTATTTGGAAAACTTTTCTGATGCTAAGTGTCTTTTCACTGCAGGGGAGCAGCAGGACAGCGACAACACATGCAAAAGATTCGATTTCCCTACGAAGCTGGCTAAACTGGCAGATTTAAAGTTAATATCTACCCATGTATCTACAAGGACCACAGCTGAGATGCCCCTGGATAAGGAAGCCTCTTCAATAGGGTTGCCAAGTCCTTGCATCCTGTTTTGGGCCACTGGTTAAGGTGCATAACACCTCAGTGATCCTTTTAAAATGTAATTGAGAGCACATATATCCTCCCTTAATTTCCTACCATGTGCCCCAATAGAGGAGCTTAGTGGTTGAGGCGGCTGACATGCACCAACGCTTAGGCTGAGCTTTAGAGCTGGGATTCATTTTGTCAGGTTTACTAGTGCTCAGCTACAGCCATTCATGCTGTACACTACCAGGCCTTCATACCCAAAGGGGAGGTCGAGCTTTGAGAGAAAAAGCCTCTGTTTTAGTAAGATACCTATCCCAGCTCAAAAATACAGAGCATGACCAGCACTGGGTGTGGGATGGCCTTTGGTGCAAGTGAAAAATAGTGAGGGCTGCTTCCTCAGAGGAATGATGCTCCAGTGGCACTAGCCTGGGAATTAGGAGACCTGGATTCAATTCCCTGCTCTGTCACAGACATCCTGTGTGACCTTGGGTAAGTCAATTAGTCTCTCTGTGCCTCAGTTACCTATTCGTGAAGAAAAAAAAAAGGACTAATAGTACTACCCTACCTGACAGGCCTGTTGTGAAGATATGGACATTAAAGATTAAAAATGCTCAGATACTATGGTGATGAGTGCCATACAAGTACTTAAGATAGACAGATGTTGTCACTTGCAGGTCTGGTAGGCTGCAGGACTCTAGGTTTGACCAAAAAAAGCTCAAGCAGGAGGGTACACTGGGAAACCTCGTTCAAAAAAGACAGTTACCTTTTCCATAACTGGTGTTCTTCGAGATGTGTTGCTCACGTCTGTTCCACAGTAGATGTGTGTGTTCGCCATGTGCCCTGGTGCCAGAAGTTTTTCCCCTAGCAGTACCCATGAGGGAGTGCTTCTAGAGACTCCTGGAGTGGCGCCTCCATGGCACGGTATAAGGGGCGCTGTGCACTCCCCCCACCCTCAGTTCCTTCTTGACGGACAATTCCGACAGAGGGGAAGGAAGGCAGGATGTGGAATAGACATGAGCAACCCATCTCGAAGAACACCAGTTACGGAAAAGGTAACTGTCTTTTCTTCTTCGAGTGATTGCTCATGTGTATTCCACAGTAGGTGATTCCAAGCTATATCTGTTGGAGGTGGGTAGGAGCTCACAAATTCTCAGGATGGAGCACAGCCCTGCTGAACCTGGTGTCCTCCCTTGTTTGAGAGACGATCGCATAATGCGAGGTGAAAGTGTGAACTGAAGACCCTATGGCGGCCCTACAAATGTGTTGGATGGGGACATGGGCCAAAAAGGCATCAGACAAGGCCTGCGCCCTAGTGAGTATGCCCTCACAACTGACGGCAGCGGGATTTCCACTAGGTCATAACAGGTCCGGATGCATGAAGTGATCCAGTTGGAAAGCTGCTGAGTGGAGATCGGCCAACCTTTCATGCGTTCAGCCAAGGTGATGAACAGCTGCAAGGACTTTCTGAACCGTTTAGTCCATGCCAGGTAAAAGGCCAGATCCCATCTCACATCCAGCGTGTGGAGGCGGCGCTCCTCACTGGACACATGGGGCTTGGGGCAGAGAACCAGCAGGAAAATGTCCTGACCCACGTGGTAGGCAGAGAGATTGGGGTGGAGGAGGCAGCTCTGGTCCTGGGAGAGCAGGTCCGGGCAGGACGGCAACGGCCACAGCAGGGTGACCGCTAGGCTCATGAGAGTCCCATACCAATGCTGCCTGGGTCATGCCTGGGCAATCAGGAGGACCCGGACCCTGTCCGTCTTTATCTTTTCCAGGACCTTGCCTATCAGTGGGAACCGGGGGGGAAGGCATAAAGAAACCGGCCCAACCAGAACAGGCAGAAGGCATCAGATATAGCGCCCAGTCTCTGTCTCCTCCCCTTCCCCTCCTCCCCCAGCAGAACCGGGGACAGCGATGGTTCTGCCAGGTCACAAACAGGTCCACCTGGGGAGTTCTTCACTCTTGGAAAAGTCTGTACACCACCCCTGGGTGAAGAGACCACTCATGCTGACAGGAGAAGTCTCTGCTCAAGTGATCCGCCCACGAGTTCCGGGCACCCGGTAGGTGGCAGGCCTATAGGCAAATGTGTGGGCTATACAGAAGTCCCACAGCCTGAGGGCTTCCTGGCAGAGGATCAGGCCCTACCCTTGCCTGCTGATGTAAAATATCGAGGCTGTGTTGCCTGTGAAAACCCTGACCACCCAGCCCTCCAGGTGCGAGTGCAAGGCCATGCATGCCAGTCACACTGCCCTGAGCTCCTTGACATTTATGTGGAGGGCCAGGTCCTGCACAGACCACAGACCTTGGGTCTGAATGTCCCACACATGGGCTCCAGTGGACACCAGTTCTAACAACAGGGGCCTGCCTCTGAATGGGAACCTGTGGAGTATGTTCCTGGGGGAGGACCACCATCGTAGGGAGGCAATCACCAGTTTGGGCACAGTGAGGACTTTGTTTCTCCTGTCTCTGGCCTGATTGAACACCGAGGCCAACCACAGCTGGAGAGGCCTCATCCTGAGTCTAGGGTGGCAGATCACATACCTGCACACCAATTTGTGACCCAAGAGCTAGAGGCACACTTTGGGTGTTGTCACTGGAAACCTTTTGACTGTGTCGATGAGCCCTTTCAGGGTCTTGAACCTGACCAGTGGGAGGGAGGCTCTGACCGATGTGGCATCCAGGACCATCCTGATAAACTCTATGTGCTGTACCAGGACCAATGTGGACTTGGTGTCGTTTACCAACATGCCCAAAGTGGCACACGTGGACAGAAGGAGCACCACGTTATCCTGCACCTGCCTTCTCTCTTCCAGATAGGGGAAGATTTAGACCCCATGGCACCTGAGGTAGGCTGCCACCACCGACATACACTTTGTAAATACCCTGGAAGAAGTGGACAGGCCAAACAGGAGGACTGTGAATTGGTAGTGTTCCTGACCAACTGTGAAACAGAGGAAGCAACTGTGCCCCTTGAATATATGGATGTGGAAGTACTCATCCTGTATATTGAGAGCGACGTACCAGTCCCCGGGATCCAGGAAGGGAATGATGGAGGCCAGGGAGACCATGAGGAACTGAAGCTTCACCATGTACCTGGTTCAGGCCTCGCAGGTTCAGAATGAGCCTGAGCCCCCCTTTGGCCTTTGAGATAAGGAAATAGTGGGAGGAATAACCCTTGCATTTGAACTCTGCTGGCCCCACTTCCACCGCTCTTAGGTCAACGAGCTGCCCCACCTCCTGCTTGAGCAGAGCCTCATGAGAGGGGTCTCCAAGGAGGGATGGGGGCAGAGGGTGGATTCCAAATGAATCCAGCCTCCTTGAATCTTTATTTTTCGGAATAGGGGCTGGTTGGCCCTGCCACTCCCTGCGATTGACCAACTCGACCACCAGGGAGTTAGGGGCAGATTGGGTGTATAGGTATTCATGCCCCTTGGCAAGCACAAAATACTTGCGTTCCACTTTCTTAGTGATGAGAGCTAATGAGACTGAGGTTTGCCACAGGGCATTTGAAATTTTCGCCACCCCTTCGTGGAGAGGTAAGACAACCCTGCCCAGTACCAAGGGAGACAGGATGTAAATGGGCAGTCCAAGGGCTCCTCCACTTCCTCTGTCTGATGGTTGAGGCTTGATGCCAACCTTTTCAATAGCTCTTGGAGGGCTTTAGAGACCTCCTGCGGGACCGAGGGAGGAGGGGCAGTAATCACCTCAACAGGGGAGGGCGAGGAGGCAGGCGCAGCTCTTTGCATGTCCACCAGCACCAGAGGATCCACAACGTGATCGGTCTCTGGGCACAGCACTGAGGATGTACGTCCCACCGAGTCCTTCCTTGGAGGCTGGGAGAGGGAGGCCGACGGGTGTTCTGAGGCTCTGGTCACCGAGCGAGCCCCCACCGCTGTCCCTGGACTGGGAGGAGCGGCAGCGCCGGGAGTGGTGCCAACCTTGAGATCGTGACATCGACATGGAGGACCGGTACTGTCGGTAACAGCTGCTTGGTGATTGGCTCTGGCAGGTGGATCTATGACAAATCGCTGGCAATCGACGCCGGACGCTGCAGGACTGGTGCTGTGGCAGGGTCCTGGTGCAAGACAACGAATGGGAATGGCATCAAAGTTCGTGTCGCATCATGACTGGCTACAATAGCCCCTCCGAGACAAGGATCTACAGCGATGTCTGTCTCAGTCCCGTCAGTGTTCGCTCCTCAAGGCAAAGCGGTGCCTGGAGTCTCTGTCAGACAGAACCCAACCAGACAACCTGGTGGGAGTCGAAGGCGACCCATGTGGACCAAGAACGGAATGGTTGTTGAGCGGTGAACGGCGTCAGGAACGTTCCCTCAACAGAGACCGGTACCAAGTCAGGGTCGACTGTGCAGATCCCAGCAGCAGCTTGCTTCTGGACCACAGGGCCAAAATTAGTGGCGCTCCTGGTACCAGCATGGACATAACATCCCAGGCCACCTGCAGGGCCTCCGACGTGCAGGGCATCGGGACACCTGGGGAAGCCTGCTCCAAATGGGCTGGGCTACTCCGCTTGACTTGAATCAGAGGCCTAGAGGCTGATGGGAATCGAGGACTGCCCAACATGGATCTAGCCTCTGCCCCCATTTTACTCTTGTGCCGCAGCAAAGAAGGCCTCTTCTTAGCCTTCTTGGTGTGCCCTGTGGATGGGGAGTGGTACCAACTAGTAGACGACACCAAAGGGTGGCCACGCACTGACACCGCAGTGCCCAGTGCCAACTTGGAGTGGCGTGCTGGAGTCGGGGTCAATGCCAACTCCATCAGGATAGCCCAGAGTCTAATGTCCCTCTCTCTCTCTTGCTTCGAGGCTTAAATGACTTGCAAATCTTTCAGTGATCACTGAAATGGGTTTCCCCCAAACAGCGTAAACAGTCCATGTGCGGATCACTCACTGGAAAAGGTCGCCTCAAAACCCAGGGTGCAGGGCATGCCCCGGCCCGGGCGCACTAGCTAATCTAAACTAAACTAATCAAGCTAACTAACTACAGGTAACATAACCTGAACGAACAAGAGTTCTGAGGACAAGCTACAGCAAAGCTGGAGCAGAGCAGTTCCGAAGCACCTTCACTAATGGAAAGAAGGAACTGAGGGTGGGGGAGCGCACAATGCTCCTTATATCACGCCATGGAGGTGCCACTCCAGGGGTTACTAGGGGTAGTCCCCTACGGGTACTGCTAGGGAAAAAAATTCCAGCACTAGTGCATGTGGCAAGCACACACACTTATTGTGGAATACACATGAGCAATCACTCAAAGAATAGAGGCCTCTCTAAAGAAGGCGATGGAGACAGAGGCCACTTTGTGTTCTCTCATGTCTAGTCTACTCTAAAGCTGTAAGTCAACCTCCCTTACACTACTTCAGTTACATAGGTTACATAACTGAAGTTGACATAACTTGAGTCAACTTACAGCAGTGTCTACACCATGCTATGTCGATGGACAACACTCTCCCACCAACTTACCGTAGGCTTCCAGGGAGGTGGAGTACAGAAGTTGACAGGAGAGCGATCTGCCATCAACTTAGCTTGTCTTTACCAGACCATTAAAATCGACACAGCTGCATCAATTACAGCAGTACCGATTTAGCCATATGTATAGAAAGCCATTAGTTCCCTTCCATAAGAGAAGAAAGGGAAAACTTCTGCTTCAGCATCCAGGTTTCTCAATGATGGCTGGCTTCAAGAGAGCTCATTATCTCCCCTGCACAGGGCACTTGAACTCCACAACATCAACAGAAGCTGAGTTCTATGGCCCCATTCAACAAGCACCAAAACCTGAACCATTCCAATGTATATAGTAAGCTAGCCACTTTCTGTAGCCTGCCCAAGGCAAGATTTAATTTTCCTCTCTGTACATAGAAGCAGTCATGTACTGGTGCCAGTGTGGACTCATGGCTCCTTCTGGAATGGGGCCCATGTCACAGATCCAAACAGGCACCCCCTGCTGGCCACCCATCAGACAACTGCTGTGAGAGGAATCCAAGCCTCGGTATCCCTAGATCCCCCCGAGGTGTTTATAGCCTTTGGAGCCTGAACAAAGCCCAGCAACTGCCCCATTGTGGGGGTCTCAAGGTGCAGACCTACCATCTAACATTGCTTTCTGAAAGCTAGAATCCACTGTGCTGCTGCCAAGCCCCTGGGTGCAGTGGTGTCCCTGCAGATTTGCTCGCACTATAACACACCTCTCCCAGAGCTCCACCCTAAGGCCTGGTCTACACTATGCGTTTATACCGAACTTAGCAGCATTAAACCGAATTAACCCTGCAATCGTCCACACAACGAAGCCCTTTATTTCGATATAAAGGGCTCTTAAATACCGATATCTGTACTCCTCCCCGACGAGGGGAGTAGCACTGAAATCAATATTGCCATGTCAGATTAGGGTTAGTGTGGCCGCAATTCGATGGCATTGGCCTCCGGACGCTATCCCACAGTGCACCATTATGACCGCTCTGGAAAGCCATCTGAACTTGGATGCACTGGCCAGATAGACAGGAAAAGCCACACGAACTTTTGAATTTCATTTCCTGTTTGCCCAGGGTGGAGCACTGATCAGCATGGACTGTAAGGGAGATACTGGATCTGATCGCTTTATGGGGAGACAAATCTGTTCTATCAGAGCTCCATTCCAGA